>NC_041338.1:16416224-16581224 GCF_004354835.1 Perca flavescens
ATACACAGAGGCATTAGCTGAAAGGACTGATCCCATATCTATTGACAGTCAACATCGGTTGGTTGGTTTATTTTAACAATAACCGCATTTCCATAAACATAAAACACAATTCCCTATAGCCTTAACAAAGTTTTTATTGTAAACCAAACCTCAATATTTCCCTAAACCTAACCAAGTCATTTATTAGTCTTCAGCCTTGACAGTGCCAATCACATTGAGCAAGGCACCAGTTGAGCTGTGGGGGGCAGAAGCAGCAGCCATGTGGGACCATGTGAATTAGGGTTATGCTAAAAAAGAATATGTACACACCCTTTCTGATTCTGTGTAAGAAACACATCACACACTAACTGCCCCCTTTTTTTGTTAAGATGATGTCGTGTCTGTGTGGGATTTTCAAACCATCTTGTTTCAACAACAGCACATCTGGGTAACAGTGGGACATATTTACATCGGGACAGTGATTGGTTTTTTTCTATATGAGATGTCATATATCAAAGCCATAACTGATCTTTAATTACAGATTAACTATTTTAGAAAACCCACATTTAATACATTTAGCTGTGCAACAGTGAATTATTGCTGCTTCTTGTTACTGCCCACTTAAGGAAATTGTTGAGTGAACTCAAATTTAGTCACTTGTGTTGATAATGCTTTTAATACAATGCAATATGAATCCTATATTTTTTTTTTTTTTTTTTACAATTTATGATTTTTGGTTCACTACATTTTAGTTTAGTAGCCTCATTTTTTTTTTTTTTTGCTGCCACATGTCAATGGCATTTAGTTCCTACTAATTATCACTTAGGCAGCTGAGAAACAGAACCTTTGATGCAAACACTTTAAGAAAGATAACAGGCAGCAAATCAAAGGCCTGTTTTGCCATTGTTTTACTTATTGATAATTGGAGAGAGTGAGAGTTTATGATGTTTTTCTTCTGTCTGAAAATTGCCATCCAGTATGATTCTCAGAGGTATACTCAGTGCAACAAAGACAGTTAACCATACATTTTCTACCACTTATCCAGGGCTGGGTTATGGTGGCAGCAGACCAAGCAAGTGTCCTCCAGCCCTTCCTGGTGGATCCCCCTGCCAAATAGGATGTGTAATCCCACCAGGGTGTTCTGGGTCTGCACCAGGCTCTCCTACTCCAGAGAAGGCATCCAAGAGGCATCCTAATCAGGTGTACAAAACATCCTAACTGGCTCTGTTTAACACCAAGAAGCCAACTCCAAACTCTTTCCTACAAGGGACCAAAAGTTAACCAACAGGATGTTGATGTGATGCCCTGATTATTTAAAAGTATATACATGTTCATTCACTGCTAGCCTGGTCCTACCAGACTCTCGTACATTTCATTTGTACAGAGTCTGGCCACTCTCCATTGTTAACTTCCTTGAAGGCGGGTACTCTGTTGAAGTTTAAAACTATTGAATCTGCCCAGAGCCACTTTGGATCTGCCATAACCAATCGTTAAAGTTTGGTCATGACCAGTGTTGCCACAGTTACTT
Organism: Perca flavescens; assembly: GCF_004354835.1. Classification (NCBI taxonomy): domain Eukaryota; kingdom Metazoa; phylum Chordata; class Actinopteri; order Perciformes; family Percidae; genus Perca; species Perca flavescens. The sequence goes on from NC_041338.1 coordinate 16,417,732, forward strand.
TGAAAAAGTAACTTAGTTACTTTACAGATTACTTGACTTTAAAAGTAACAAAGTTAGATTACAAGTTACTTTATTAGTTACATCAGTTTAGCAGCTGCCGACAACACCCCTACTGCCTCAACATAAAAATGACAACCGGTTTACCATGAGGCAGCTCAGCGTTGCCAGTAGTAGGATCTGGTTTATTATGGCACGAAAGAGAGCGAGTCAACCGTGTTTAAGGGCAGCATTTCCGCTACAACATAGGCCTACTGCCCGACCAACTTCTTCAACTCTCCCCCACTTACTGATTTTGCACCTAAGTCCAGCTTTTGTTGTTTGGGTGGTGGGGGACATCCTTCTCTCTGCTTCGTTCCACCTGCTGGGACTTGCTCTGTAAGTTTGACTGCAGTGCTGCGACTCCAAATGTTTCTTCAAATTTGACGTAGTCGCCACCAGCACAGAGTGTAAAACGAACCTTAATATTGCCGTCTTTAGTTGACACAAACTCTAAATAGTGACTGTATTTCCAGCTAGAAAACGCGCATCTCTCTCCTCCCTCCATTGTTGTTTACGTTTGTGTCGCTGCGTGGTACACGTGAACTGTCCACATGCTGAAAACGTGACTTGTCGCATACGTGATTTCACTCCCCGAGACGCAAGAAGAAAGCAAAATATATATTTTCACTAAGGAAAATGACAAATAGTAACGCACAGTGACTTGGATAAGTAACTTTAATCTGATTACTGGTTTGGAAATAGTAACGCGTTAGATTACTAGTTACTGAAAAAAGTGCTCAGATTAGAGTAACGCGTTACTAGTAACGCATTACGTAGCATAACTGGTCATGACATTGGCTTAGCATCGCTAGGGTTCGCCTTAACTAACTCCTTCCCCACTAACGGAGTGAGCTGGAAAATCACAATTTTCCCAAACCCCGTGGGGAGGAGGGCCACAACATCATGGCCACCAACAAAATATATATATGTATATATATATTTGACAGCGTTGCCACAACGGACCGAATGGCTTCGCTTGCATCTTTCTCCGCTGCCATAACGGAACTACAAATCAAACTAGCGCGCAACCTCAACGTTATTGTTCTCAGCCACTCCCTCTGTTTGCGGATTGGACTGCCAAAGATTTGGCCAGAGAAAACCCAAGAATATACCACAAACCCAGACGGAGAACTGAAGGAAAATGAAAATTGAGCTGAAGTACGTAGGAGGGCGGAGCCAGGCTAATTCACTGCTACATTGTGCACTATTCGTAGATGCTTCTTCTCTGTAATCATGTTGATGTTTCTCCTTCTTGAGAATAGCAGCCCAAATTGTACCTACTGTCACCAACACTCATGATTGGTACAAAAACACACACAAACACACTATACTCAAAAAAGACTATTTTGTGTACTGCCATACACACAGATGTGTGCAAGTGTGAAATATGCAACCCGTCTTTCCACCGCTCTTGCCAAGCTGTCACTGTTAGTGTGTTTGCGTGTGTTTTCAGTGCACCTGCGTTGGCATCAGACTACACGCCTGATCAGTTGCCGCTACGCTGCCTGGCAGAGCATGCAGGGACCATGCTGACATCACTCCCCCTGCCACATCCATATGGGCCCTGTGCCACTTTGTCATTGGCCCCTTTTGCTGAATGGCCCGCTCTATGAGGGCTTTCATGTCTAGTGTGCCATGTCATGGATTTAGCTATGAGTTCATTTCCCAAGCTGGGGTCCAGGGGATGTTTAATTTGGCCCCGGGCTCTAATCATTTCACTGAAGTGGAGGTGATGGCGACGTGTTTATACACTGCTCATTTAGAGGAAGTGTGTGGACTAAAAATGGTCAGGTGTTTACCGGGGGAGCTAATATGCATGTGATTAAGGTTAGAAAGCTGTTACAAGTTAGGTGTTTTTTTGGAAGAGACAGAAAGGAGAGGTGCTTCTTTACTGTAAGCACAGCAACTACTGGGTGTGTGTCACATTAAAGACTTAAAGAGTGATGTAGTGTGCAAGTGTGAATGGCAGGGAACAAAGGTCATGCTTTGTGCCCTGCAAAAACACACACACACACAAAATTTGCCTCCAATTTCCCCCTCCTTCGCGCTCGGTCCGATTTTGTTCAAATGGTTTAGAGAGGATTAGTCAGTATTATGTGACATCAGGCTCAAAATGTGGACCTTGACCTCTTGAGTCAACTTAACACGAGTGTACACACAAAATGTTCAGTCATGCATGTGTAGCAATGTCACGGAGGCAAAGAACGATGACATCATCTCAGTGTGTGCAGGAGGGGTGAAACTGCAAGGGGTTCTGCTATTGTTTGAGTGTGTAGGCTGCTAAGGTGTGTGTGTGTGTGTGTGTGTGTGTGTGTGTGTGTGTGTGTGTGTGTGTGTGTGTGTGTGTATGTGTGTATGCCTTTATAGCTGAGCTGTGTGCTTGTGTATAACCATGTGAGTGTGATTCAGAGGCTGTATATGGGTTGGCTGAGGCAGACTGACTCACCGTCTGTCTGCAAGGGGTGACTTTCCAGGTCCGTTTCTGTTTTCCCGCTAAAATTTGTTTGTTCCTCCTCCACCCCCACCGGTATCCTGCACTGTTCCTCCTCCTCCTCCTCCTCCTCCTCCTCCTCCTACACCCTCCCACCCTCTTCTTCTCTCCTTGGGCATCATTCAAGCACTTTTGACCTTTGACCTGATGCCCTTGTTGACTCAAGAGGCCAGGAGAAGCCACATCGTGCCTCTGGACAGAATTAGAGCCTCTAGAAAGTCTGTGTGTGTGTCTGTGTGTGTGTGTGTGTGTGTGTGTGTGTGTGTGTGTGTGTGCGCAAATCACTGCGGCTTACAGTTTTTCTCGATTGCTTAAACACATTTCTTGAAACTATGCCTCGTATTCTCAAAACAGTAAACACAAATCCATAACGTCTCACCCAATTCACCAAACATCCTATTTTCAGGTCATAATGAAGCACTATATCAAAACCATTAACTCTTACTGAAAAACCAAACTTTGACCTCAGACGGGACACACAAGCCGTCACAACATACACACTAAAACTTCGTTTTACACACTGGTGTAATAAATTCAAAACAACATTTCCAAAACTGTTAAGTTATGTTGCCACAAACCTTTTCAGATGAACACAAGACACAACCAATGGTTACATTGGCACATTTTATTCATTACTGTATTACAGTACTACGCAGTAAAAAAAAAAAAAAAAAAAAAGTTACTGTACAGAGCAGTCGTACTCTAAGTACACCTACCTGTTTTCCTCCCTGAAGGTTCTGATGATGGAGGCGACAGTGAAGCGACTCAAATTAGGCTGGACTCGTTGCCCAGCCTCCCTCATGGTCATACCATGGACAAGAACATGGTCCACTAAAGTGGTTTGAATTTCATCCGAGACTGCTTGTCTCCTTGCCCTTACTCCTCCACCTCGTCTTTCACCACGTCCTCCTCTTCTACCTCGTCCTTCACCACGTCTTCCTCCTCTCACTCCTCGCCTTCCTCGTTCACCACGTCTTTGTCCTCCTCCTTCTCCTTCTCCTTCTCCTTCTCCTTCACCAAATCCTCCTCCTCCTCCTCCTCCTCCTCCTCCTCGACCATGACCATGTCCATGTCCATGTCCTCCTCCTCCTCCTCTTCCTCTTCCTCTTCCTCTCCCTCCTCGACCGTCATTTCTCTGTGGATCCATTGTTCCAAAACTCAATGAAATGACTCTGGCCATTTTATCTATCTATTGAAAGTTCTGATTGGTGTGTGATCAATTTTGACTCGTAGTGTTTCCACCTGGGTAATTGTGTGCTAATTGAGCTTCAGGTGTGCTGACTTGAGTGAGCAAAATTGAATGCTGTGCTTTCTAAATGACAACATGGTGTAGGCAATGAGAAATTAAGGGATTTGTGTGTAGAGTTTTGCAGTAACATTTCCACAAATCTGACTCATGTGTCAAAACCAGGGAATAGTATTTATAGTTTAGTGAAATGGATGTGCTTTTTGAAAAATGGCGTTATGGTTTTTAAATTATAGTTCAAAAGCCTGGTTATAGTGGTTAAGCAATTGAGAAAAACTGTAATGGCAGTAACGTTAGCACATAGTAGTATGGATGGCGAGATGATTAAAAATAAAGAAAACGGAGATCCCAGAGATTAGGCATATTTTATCATTTATTTTCTTTCCAGAAGCCATATTTGAGCACACACACATACATGTAGATTCCTTTCAATGTTAAGGGGAAGATTAAAAAAGAGAAACTGGATCTGTGAATTCTCACAGAATCACAATTGAATTCATATCTTGCTACTCAGTCAGAATCTTATTAACCTGGAGTCCCAGTCTTTGTCACAATAATCATATATGCAATGTTTAGTTGGCAGACATCCATTTAAAATGTAGGCAATGGCATATGAAGAGCCTTTTTTCCATGTCCTCTGAAGTTTCTCAGCTTGCACTCTAGTAACATTTGTGTGGTCCAGGTAGCTTTGCATAACAAATGGTTGTCATTCGTAAGGCTACTTTTACGTTTATACTTTAAATAAATTTCCAAGCCTGTACTTGGTTACTTTTACTTGAGTAAAGAAGATAAGTCAGTACTTTTCTAAGATTATTTTTTGGGGTATTTTTAGGCCTTTATTTCCAGAGGACAGGTGAAGACATGAAAGGGGAGAGAGAGGGGGAATGACACATGCAGGGCCGCAGGTCAGCGTCAAACCCACGGCTGCTGCTTCAAGGAGTACATTTCTATATATGGGCGCCCGCTCTACCAACTGAACCCAGCCACAACCAGAGTATTTTTTAACACAAGTATCTGTGTTATGTATTTTGCCATCTCTGTGAATAGGCAAACGGAGAGTGAACTGTAAACTGTGGTGAACAGTAACTTCTTACAGTGGGGGGAAAACAACTTTTGGATGAAAATCAAGTTACAGTTTTTTTCGATTGCTAAACGACAGTGGGCACAACTGAGTCACATGTGCAAAACTCTAACTACAGTCTCCACAGCAGCAGTTCATGTGGACCAAACTCTAGTTCATTTTTCATTGCTTGAACACAGTTTTCAAAACTCTACACACTTATTCCATGACTTTAACCACAATGTGCACAACACTGTAGATTTACAGCACTTTGTTCAAATGCTAACACACTGCTGTCAAAACTCTTAACCACACATTCAAAACAGAATAGATTTCCTTCTGGTGCCTATCAAACACTGCTGATTGCAATTTTAGCTGAAAGCCTAAGCAAGTGTCTTATTTTAGACTAGTTAGTGAACATATATGGTATTTATACAGAGAAAGCTCAGAAAACCTTTTTTTGTATACAAACACCAAATAAGAATGAAACAATTCTACACTGTACTGTTTGAGAGAAACGGGTAAAAGAGCAAAGATACCAACATGTCCAGGTAAGATGTCTGAGGTTATGTACACAGCTATAAAAAAAAAGTGAAAAACACTATATCTTTACAATAGTAAAACTGTGTTCTTACTGTTTTTCAGAAAGTAATGGAGGTGAAAGCAATAGACACACCACATTCATTTGTATTTAGAGATGATGCAGACATCCAATGTGATGAAAAAAACCTGCCACATGATGCTGGAGAGAGGCAGGATTAGTCACACTATTCGTTGGTACCGTTATGTACCTTTTAGTTTTTTTTTTTTTCGACTAATTCCATAAATTACTAGAGACAAAATACTTTATTGAAGAAAACTGCTGATTTTCATTCCTTCTTGTTTACCTTATGTAAAAATTGGTATGCTATACAATCTATATTTTTTCCTTAAATAAACTGTTGAGTAGTGTCAAGTCACTCAAATTGTTCAAACTTTAAAGATGAGAAAGTTTGTAATTTCTGTATTGGCGTTTGATGCTAGTGTTTTTACCCTCAGTGTGTTCTGAGTGACGGTGTGTGTTATCTCAGTGAGGCCTGTGCATACTGTTTGAAACGTGTGTTAAGAGTTGTGTTGCTTTGAATGAGTTTTGCAGGTGATGTGAACTGTTTAGCTCAGGTGACTGTAGGTAGTGCAGACTGTAGTTTGAGTTTTGCACATGTGACTCCAGTTGTGCCCACTGTTGTTTAGCAATCGAAAAAAACTGTAAATAGATCTGCTCCGATTAAAGAATCTTAATTTTTTGGTAAAGCATGTTGATCACCAAAAACAATGAGCCTATGTAACTCTTCAAGCAGATAGAGGATACATTTTTACGTTTGTGTGCTGCTGAAAATACAGACTTATAGGTAAATCACACACGCAGTGAAGAGTAGGTGGGATTATAGAGGAGAAATCAGGAAAGAAGGCTGGGGATTTCTAATTTGTCCATTCACATTTTGGTTAAAAAGGACAATTGCTAAATGTTTTCATTTAGCCTAGGAGATGAAAAAGTTGCATAATCAATCATTGCATAATTATTTGATGACATGTACCTTAAGTGATTCTTCTTCCTTGGCTGCTGAATGGACTTGGCTCACATATACGTGAATTGTAGGTGTGGTAAGATTTCTTACAAAACAACCATGTGAGCAATGACATGAAGTAAATAAGAGGAAATGAAAAGGAAGGGCAACTAAAACATTCCATTATTGACAAGCCATCACATTCGGTATACTTTTCATCTGCATGTGTTTGACTTCATACAGTCTCGTGTTCGACAGCAGCAGCAACAACAGTGTTATGTTTCCAGGTCATGAGTCACATACGTCTCATTTACAAAGTACGATACAGACACAGTCAGAAAAAAGCTGAGAAATGGTTAGAGGGGTTGTTTGCCGAAACAATTTCTGATCATTTTTATATCATATTAAACCTCAGATTTTTGTGTTGAGCTCATGTTGTGTCATGTCAAAGGACAAACAGAAACTCATCTGATTTGGGTCAATATTTGATTGTTATATACACACATATCCATCCACAAACACACACACACACACACACACACACACACACACACACACACACACACACACACACACACACACACACACACACACACACACACACCTTAGCAACTGACACTCAAACAATAGCAGAACCCCTTGCAGTTCCACCCCTCCTGCACACACACTGAGATGATGTCATCGTTCTTTGCCTCCGTGACATTGCTACACATGCATGACTGAACATTTTGTGTGTACACTCGTGTTAAGTTGTCACACACACACACACACACACACACACACACACACACACACACACACACACACACACACACACAGGCAGATGTCCCTACATCAACATGTACTCATACCTAAATGCAATGGTCACAGTTTTAAACATGTGGTTGATATTTTGACAGTTTGGTTAGGTTTAGGCAACAAACTACTTCAGTTACGTAAGCATGTTTCAAACAGTAAATTTGAAATCAATGGATTCAGAAGACAGGCAATGAAAGGATAAAGGGCAAGGATAGCAATTGATGGAGTGATGAGAGGAGAGAAGATCGGAGCAGAGGGCATAAGAAATAACAGTCAGCCGTAAATCGTGTAAACGTCTTCTACCAAGTTGCAAGTTAACCATGGCCATCAACAATGTTATGTATATGACCTCAAAAGCTAACCAAATTATGTCATTTTCATGGACAAAAAGACAAAGGAGACAAATAGCTCATTTTAGAGAAAACATGCAAATACAGATTGTTAGAAGACGGATAAAAACATGCACACTGCGACGTGTCTCACACACTCGCTTACTCATGTCAATAGCTTTGACCACACAAGCACACAGAAAGTAGGCGCCTCTCAGAGCAAATGCACATAATTGTCCAAAGCCCTTTGCGCCTAGACACTTACTCTTTGCTTATTTGAAAGTCCACTAAATAATCTTGGTCTCCTCAGTTCACGAAAGACGCATGAGAGCCAGTCATGTGATGTCATCAGGGTCAGAGGGGAGGATTGTGATGCCTACACAGCTAGACTGCCTGTGGTCTTCGAACAAAACCGAACTTTGTTCGTCCTGACCTACTGGTCCAGTTACAGGACTGTAGAGAAACAAAGAAACTGAAGCCAAAAACACAGACTGGATCATTTTCTACTCAACTGTCAAGTAAAGATTCGTTACTGAGTTTTTTCAAAAAATAAATAAATGTCCTAGCCACTTTTCATCTGCAATGAAGCAGAACCAACTTTCATTAGTTGATAAATGTGTTTCCATCAGTATCAGTAACATCTTTTTTGACAGCTACTTTTGTCTCAATTGAAAGAAAAAGTGCTTTTGTGATGAAATACAAGGACATTTGATTAAACTGTTGCTCTTCTAATATTATGCACACTATTTTGTGTCTAAACATTTGGGTAGAAGCCTCACTGTGCTTGTTGTAGCAAATGTTAGCACTTTTATTGTGCATGTGCCTGTTGGATAGTGAGAAGCAGCAAACTAAATGCAATAAAGCAATAAAGAACAAGGAACGAGCAGAGAAAACTAAAGAACAGGGAGAAACACTAAGAAAAACAGTGTCACACAAAGAGAAAGACAGAAGCAAAAAATAAAGAAAAGAAAGAAAGAACCTTTACTCTTAAGATGTCAGCATCTGAAACAGACATTCTGCAGCAAAATCCATTTATTCATCTAGTGGAATTGATTAATGGATTTGCTCGCCGTGGCCAAGTACATCTGTGACATGCAAATTTACACCGTTGACCAAACAGCAAACTGTCTTGATAGTGCTGACTTTTGAGGGAACAGAGAGCTGGAGAGACAAAAATACAGGAAGCTAATAATAATAATAATAATAATAATAATAATAATAATAATAATAATAATAATAATACATTTTAATTTTAGGGCACCATTCAGGATACCCAAGGTAGCCTTACAATGCATTCAAAAACAATAATGATACAGGTAAAAACAGTGAAAAAATAACCATGAGAGCTGTTATGACTGACTAATGCTAGCATGTTCCTGACTTGCTGGCATGTTAGGGATAGCTCACCAGCTACAGTAGATCACCAACTAACTCTGCAAGTAGTCACTTCGTCACCAAGCTTCTTTTTTCCCCATTTAATGTAGTACTGTGGTATGAACAACAAATAGAAACTGAGACACACACTGATAGAGACAAAAAGGTGTAATAAAAAGACAATTAAAAAAAATACATAGCATTAATAAGACTGGATAAAAAAATCAAATGAAGAGAGAGAAGTGTAGAGAAATGTGACACAGAGATAGAGAGAGAGAGAGAGAGAGAGAGAGAGAGAGAGAGAGGGCAGAGATATAGAAGGAGAAGGGTGTGTCCCAGCTCTCTCCTCACACAAAGTGCCATTGTCCTCTGAGCCCTGCACACGTCAACAATGGGTTTGAGTGGCAGACGGCTCCCAAAACACCTCAGGGTCCGCAATAGCGCCTTTGTTTCCTCAGCTCACATTGTGGTGGACAAAGAGTGTGCTGCAACTGGCAGTGTGGGGGGAGGCTACTTTGAAAGTGTAGTTTTACAAGCACCCACTTCACAGTGGAAGAAGACGGTCAAGCAGAAAAATCGGCCAAAAGTTACAGTGATTGGTATGTTAGATTACACACTGAGATGAGGGGAAGATGGCTAAGAGTATAGCATATTTATTATAAAAAATATTGAAATTCTAAGAGCTCAACACCTAAATAGTTTGTACATTTGGGTGAATGTGGACTAGACTGACTATTTAGAATGTTTACATGCAACTTTTGATCTGTTTGTGTTGAATTTGTACTTGTTTCCCCTCAAATGTATACTTCTGGACCTAATACAGCAATAAATGATTGAAAATCTGAAATTGATTTAATTAATAAAGCTAATAAGAATACATTTTATTTTCACTAAAAGATGAATTTTCATACTTGGGATAATGTAAGTCAGATTTCACTTTACATTATTTAAAGTGTTTTCATGTAGCACTGGAGTAAACAATCTACTTGTGATACATGCACAACTTGTTGTTATTGATGGATATTTTCATTATTTCATGGTTTTATTAAGTCAAACTCTGTTTTTTTTTCATTCAGCAAAAGTATATTGTGTATGAAATGAAAAGCACGGAATTTTAAGCTGTTTTTAAATAATACACTGCACACCTTCCAGAAACTACAGTCTGTATAAGGATCGCTGTCTGCATGAATTATCCATGCAGACAATTTATCAGTGACTTGATAAGACTTGACTTTCAAAGAGAAGCTTAATAAAAGGTCTGCAGAGGTCAAAATTGAAGCAACATTTGTGGTTTGAAGAAGAACTTTATTGTCAGACTGAGTAGCTCAAGTCTATTTAAGACAGGACTTTGTAGGTGGGATATAACAGAACAGAATGAATGCAATATCAATCAAATGAAGCCTACACTGAAGAGAACATCAATTTTCATTTGATAGTAAGGAGAAAGGACTCTTTTAAAATCTGTACTAAGACATGTCTTAAGTAGGAGATGAACCCACTACTAAAAAGGTACAGGATGGATGAATGAATAGAGCTTAGATAGTTTCACATACAGTAGTCGAGATTTGTCTGCAGATAAAGATGTTATGGACTGGTCACTGACCACGAAAACTTTTGAAATGATGAAATTGAATACCACTGACGTTCTAAATCAGACAGGTGCAACTTGACAAACCTTTTCAACACAAGGACAAGGACAGAATGTCCAACCACACTGAATGTGTTTAGTGTTCAACCACAATTCACATGGATATAATTACAATATATTACTTTTTTTTTAAGTACTGATTTCTTGTTGTTTTTGATGATCTTCTATGTAACATTCCAGTGCTACTATGCTATGTGATTACGATATTTCGCAGCAGCTAACCATGTGATTTCCTGTGATGTCACTGTAATGACAGATGACTTGCTCAGAGTCATGGTTTAAGGATTTAGCATAATGCAAGTCAGGAACGCCCCAGAGTGTAGTCACCCTCAGAGAGAGGGGTGTCAGGCCTGTGAGGGTACAAATTTGTAGCAACCATCTGTTAAAGAGTGTGGATTTTTGTTCAGATAGCATAGGAGCGAATCACATCCCTAACACCCTCACAGTTTCACACAGTGACACTACGTGCATGAGTGAAACCACCAAAAGGACGCAAGTGTTTGGTTACTTGGTTACTCCAGAGCTCGTCTTTTGATAGCAGTCACTAAACCATGACACAGCTGGCCCAAGAAATCCACTCCCAGATATCCTCACTCACCCATCCTCCTCCGTCTCACTCAACTCCCTGATCCGGTGGACTCCGCCTGGTCAAAGTCCCCCCGTCAGATGTGGCCCAGCCGAGTGTGGTGAAGCTTGCCTGGTTTAACGCAGCGGGGACCAACGTAGGCTATTGTGCACGATCTTGCAGCGCAGCAGGTAGTCGGCAGAAGCCGCATGGCGGGAGCCTTTGAAGAGGAGCCGACAGGGGCCAAGTTTGTGGGGATAGTTGGGGTGTAGAGGAGAAAAGAAGGAGGCAGGGGGCCTGACCGGGAGCCCCCAAAGCAGCAGTTTAATAAAGATATTTAATACCTCAGAGAGGCCCCGCTTTGACTCTTTGAACGAACATGGGGATGGAAAAAAGGGGGCCAGACAGCTGATTGTACACCCCAAACCAAGAGGCGAGGGGAGGAAAAAGAGGAGGGGAGAAGAAGCGAAGAATGAGGGTAGAGAAGACAAATGGGCGTAGTGACTGTAGTGTACAGGGTGGAGGTGAAAAAGAAGAGACTCAGGAGTTGAAACATGGAGTGGATTTACATGCACTGGGTTACTCAGAGAAATCAGGTTACATAGGATTTGTTTTACCATACATCCACGTATACATGCAGCAGGACATCAGATTTCTCTCCAATCCTGACCTGATTTTAAAACACAGCCTTTTTTCTTATAGTGCAAATGTGTCATGATTTAAAAAAAATGTCATTTATTTAGTGGTGTGAACTGACTTATTTAGACTTAGAGAGACTACTTTGTTTTAGTATAAGTTTTAGTAATCCTAGTTATGCATATAGACGACAAAGAAATCCAGCTGGGGGCAGCAGATTTATCTAATCCCCTACCCTCGATTATGGACAGCAGTTTTCCCGTTTATATGACAATTAAGAAATCAGCTACCTGGAGAAGAACAACTGCACCTAAATGTACAGCTTGACAACTTTTATTTGGTTGCACCAGATCAGACATAATTTTTCACAAATATAAAGTTTTCAAAGGATAAATATAAATAAATACATAAATAATAAATATCTTCAAAGTGAGCTAACATGCTAACTGTCATCCCTTATGACAGAACTTCACGTGAATGGAAAGTTGCCAAACTGCCCCATCAACTTAATAGATTCAGTTAATTTATTGCATTTGGAAAGTAATTCTGATCATGATTAAATGACACTTAACCCACTGAGAGGTGTACACACAAATACACAAAATTATGCTACCAAGGCAAAGCCTGGGCTGCCCCGCCAGCTGAAAGAGCCCTGTTGTCTCGTGTAGTGTCCGTGGGCAGAATTTTTCGATCTATGACCAAGCTTGATGTGCAGTCTCGGACAGGAGCGGGGCATTGTGCCCCCAGCGCCAGCCCTCCTCCATATTCATACAACCAGGGCGGAATCTAATAAACGTAGGCTCAGGGGAATCAATTGTCTCACATGAGAAAAGCAGCTAATTGTCCGGCGTCACAGGCAAACAATGTCTCAGCTATGAGAGCGTGGAAACTGGCTGTTGTGATTCTGTATGTGATGTGTTCACTGTTGAGAACGTAAAGAACGCCAATGAGGGTGGATATATCCGTGTGAACATGCGTGTAGGTGGATCAGTGCCTGAATGCATACATTTCTACATCTTCAGATGTTCTTGTTCTCACAGTTCTCTCTGACATATATTTGCTATTGAATCAAAACTACATAAACTATGGAATTTAACACTTTATCCACTATGCCAGAATATGATGCACTAGACATAATAATAATGAAGGATACAATCGATAATTTGGCTCTTATGAACACGGTAGAACAGTTTCCTAATGCTATAACCAACTATTATACAATAAAAAACATTTAGCAGGAAAATAATCAGCCGTAATCCTCTGACTAAGAAGACCCTTATGTAGCTACAGAATCCCCAAACGTGATCACAGGCCTGTAAATGCCCTCCGAGAAGGAAGTATCACGTCTAATCAGAATGAGAGAAGAACTCATCCGTTTTCTTTATCTCAGGTTGTGCTGTACATACTTATGTATGATTTTGTTCCGTGGGTCTGTGAAGGTTACATTTTTATTTTATCTTATTCTGTTGAAAGATTGACTCTATTACTATCTTATTTGATAGTTTGTTAACTTGTAATGGAAATTAATACTGTTGTTACAAAGATGCAGTAATTAAAAACAATTTTGAGGTAGTTGTACTATTTACTGAGATTTATTCATTTTCTGCACTCTTACTCCTACATTTCAGAAGAAAATATTGTACATTATACATTTATTACAACTTACAACATTGAAATGCTGTTTACATGTTAACACATACCACTCTGAAAGAGGCCATTCTGCATTATAAGTAACTACATTTTGTAAGGCTGTCGTGAGGAGCAACCTGTGAAAACACTTGTATTATTTCGTCTCATGCCATTGGGTCGCATTATGGAGATTTTTGAGCTTGACCATAAAGGTCACGATACTAGGACTAGGACAAAATAGAGAAAGAGGGACTACATTTCCCTGCTATCTCAGCCTGTAAAAATAAATAAGTAAAAGCACATGATCACATTATCAACAAAGACTGAATAGAAACAAAAGTACAAATGGGTTTTAGCTGTTTTATTTTTATTGTACCTGATGCATGGAAATCACTGTCATCTGATAGAAATAACCCTCGGTGCAGCCGTGAAGACAATACAAAGCCACATAGACAGAAAGGTGATGCAAGGTGACATAAAATATGTTATACTACCAAGTTTTCAGCTTCTTCCAAGTTTCAGCTCACTAAAATCAGCCCTCTGTGGCAGGCACAACCTATTTATCACCTTGAGGATCTAAATGGCCTAGTTAACTGGATCCCATTACTGGCACTGCTGCAACTCTCACTTTCCTCCCCTGTCGAGCCTTGATTTGTTACCTGTCAATCTGTCTCCTTAAGGCAAACATTCCCCTGTATCATTTATCCTGTGGTATCGTGACAATATGTGCTATGTTTACAGTTTTAAAAGTCTGCCAGTGCTTTACCAGAACAAAGGGTGGTTAGAAATAGCATTAAAGGGTTCAGGGAATTTTTTCTGCATCTTCGGTTGGTCTTTTGTTAAACAGCACTGTAAAAGAAATGCCAAATGGTTCTGTTTTATTACTTTTATTTTCAGTTTAGTCGTTGGGTAAGACACATTTTCAGTAACAGAGATGCATTGGGTAAAACCAACATGTTTCAGAACATACCAAAATACCTCACATTAATTTCAATTAACTCCAAGTGCCTGCAACTGTGGTGAGATGATGACATTTAAACATGAAACAATGTGAAATGTGTCCAAACCAGCATTTGGAAATGACCAACTCATTATTGCAAGATAAATATGGTGGGTCGCAATATGATTAACAAGGTAGGAAAGCAGAAAAAAAACACATTTCTGCCTCTAATGTTGGCCTTTTTCTTGTGAATTGCCTGATATTTGCTCCATTTTGGGTCTCTAAAATTTGTTAAAAGGAAACAAAATGAGAAAAAATAATTGGTTAATGATAATCACAATTGCAATGGTTTTCTTTGGGGGGTCACAGCCAAAAAGGTTGGGCTACACTGGTCTAAACTACAAAACCTTATTGTGAAGGTCTCACAGAGCTCTACAACAACAAACAGACCTGACTGACGCCCCTACACCTAAAGAAAGCCCTGGTTACAAAGTGCACATGTCCTGTCAAAGCAGCACAACAAATAGGTAGAAGCCCTTACATAAAATGCCCTGATTATCACCAAAATACCTCTCTCTCACTCATCAAGATGCAGCAGAGATATCACAACCTGAATGGCCCTGTGTCCATTGTGATTTTGGCTGCTGAATTCTCTCATTGTGGGACTAATGGAGGAAGAGATAAGCTTTTTTGGTGCTGTTTAACACCGCAGTCCCACTGGCTCCAGCACTTGCGGTTGGCCAATGGGCTGTCTGGCTGGAGGCAGGGAGGTGTAGGGTTACGAGACGACAAGAACAATGGGCCGAGTGCCTGAGTCAGCACTATCTCCCTGCTTCACTCTCCCTGCTACTCGCTCTTTTTTTCCCTCCAACAAATCTGGCCAACCAATGGCAGCTTTGTGCTGTGGGGGGAGAATGCACACACTTATTGACACACACACACACACACACACACACACACACACACACACACACACACACACACACACACACACAGACACACACACACACACACACACACAAAGAAAGAAGGAAGTCAGTGGGGGTTGGGAGGATTGGGAGGCAGAAAAAAAGCATTGCAGGCACTATTGTCTGTGCAGATGTGAAATGGCTAAACTTTTCACTGTACGCTTGAACTACCAGTGAATTTTGCTTCAACCCAAGTTTTGCTCTTTGTTGTTCTGCTATCTGAAACATGTAGGAATGATTTTTTTTTTGTAAAGATGTTGGAGAAATGTTTTTGTTTTGTAATTAGTAAACGATGGTGGCCGACAGGGGCAAATGCACTGCAACTTCATGAAACACACGCAAATAAAGAAAACATCTTCATTAATTTGACAACACATGTGCAGCGATACACTGTAAAAAAAGATTAGTTGACTCAACTAAACTAAGCCAAGTCATCTTGTTGCTTTGACTGAGTTAATTTGAGTCAACTTATAGTGTCAAGTTTATTACACTTCAAAACATGAGTTGATGCAACATGCAGTCTGTTGAGTCAACTTCCTGTATCAAGTAAGTAGTACTTGAAAATATTATTTGAGATAACTTTAAGAGATGTTGGTTACATTTATTTTATCAAGTTCTTAGAAACTGTGAATCTAGTTGGCTCAACATGGAATACATAATTGATACAACTCGCGATTTGTTGACTCAACTTTCTGTATCAAGTAATGTGGACTGGAAAACATTACTTAAGAGAACTAAAAAAGATGTTGGTTTAACTTATTTTATCAAGTTAGGGCAACATTATTTTTTTCTCATGCTCTATTGCCAAGTTACTTGAGTTTACAGAAATTGCTGGATTTCAAAAATTTAAGCTACAATTTTATTTCTCTTTACAAGAATTACATCTAAAAAGAATCTACATGAGAATTGGCCAGTCAAACTTAAATATTAACACATGAAAAAATCGCTGAAAAGACAATTCAATAAGGACCTTTATTGTCCAACTTCAACCAGCCTTGCTTCAAAATAAGTGTCAATGAATGTTGAGACGTCAAAAAAAAAAGACCTTCCTTGGGACATTTTAAAAAATTAGCCTTTACACCCTCAAACACACTTTTGCTTTGGGCTGCTCACAAACTGAAATTACACTGTCCCACACATAAATAATAATATAATAATACATAAAAATAAGAGCACCCTTCCTTTGGGAAAAAACAATAACTCTGAGTTCCACTGAGTCCATTCTGAGTTAATGTTCAGAGTTGCTGCAGTAAATTGCAGAAAGATTCGTAAAAACAAAACAAAAAAATGTATCTCTGAAAAACTTGCTCAAAATGTTAAAAATTAAAACATTCAAACATTACTGAAATGTCCACTCTTGTCAATTTCTCTGTAACATCACATGGATTAATGTAAATACCTTTGAAATAAGTCAGAAAATGAAAACAAGGTGGGGTGACCCGCAGAAGGGCAATACATTTCATCTCCTCTTACTAAATAGTGTAAAAAATGAGAATTCTTCCATTGGGACATGCAGACAAAAAAAAAAAAAAAAAAAAAAGCTTTCACACCCTCTTAAACATCCATGCTCTTCCAACTCTTTCAGGGCTGGTCAAAAACTGAAATTACACTGTGTCCTGCTTGTAAGAAAAAAGTTCTGTGTGACCCACAGAAGGGCTTTACATTTCTTTTCCTCTTACTACATAGTGGACAAATAGCAAAAAGATTAGAACACTTCCTCAGGGTAAATGCAGAAACATCTTCCTGAGCCATCCCTCTAACTGAGCAGCTTATTCTTTAGAGAGTGGAACCTGGGAGTGCACATCTCAGACCCGATTCCCATGAACAGGCGCTGAATCACCTCAAAAGTATATTTCATGTCTTTTGGATAGTCAAGGTTCAGCATGTACAGCAGGCCCATCAGGTTCACAAAAGCGTTGGGTATGATGATGCATGACAATCTTTTCCTCAATGACGATGGCAACATCGTTGTAGGAAACTGGAAGGGGCTCCTTCACATCTTCAACGACCAAAAGGATTCCAATCACCATTCCCTTGATGACGTCCTCCCCAGGATCTGTTGGCTTCATGCAAAAACAAACAAAAAACAAAAAGGTGCCTGTGCTTTAGACATGTTTTGCTATATAGTGTATCCACACAGAGGATGCCTGAAATGATATTTGTAACCATGCCCATTGTGAACTAGTTTTTGTATCATTGTACAAAATTTTGCTGCTTACCTCACATCTCTTCATCAATGTAGAAGGATTTTCCTTCATGTACCATGGCAGTCCCTGCAAAGCTGCTGTTCTCTTCCTTTGGTTTGATGCCTGCAAAAACACAATATGCAAATTCAGTTGATATCAGAACTCTGATTTTTGTCAACCCTCAAATGACGGAAACTGAGCTTTCAGTTCAAAGAGGTAACTTAAACTCTGACCTTCTCACGGGCAGGTTATATTCAACAAACCCAGAGTTTCTCTCCATCTTAATGAGCCATTTTCTTATTCAGTCTGATTCAAAGTGCCTATCCAAGCACATTAATTAGAGGAGGTTTACTGTCTGTCATAATCTACATCCTGGTCCCTCTCCTCAGTGGGGTTGCACAATTAACGTGGACCACAATTACAACAAATATGCACTTACATCCTTGTCGAGACTCTCCATTAAGGATGTCATTTCTTGAACTTCCTCTGAGCGCTTCAACCGGAATAACTGAAGAAGTTTATGCAGATGGCTGTCCGGACCCTCATAGAACTTATTGATGTCCATTGACATGAGCCTGGTGAATTCCTTGACGATCTATGTAGAGAAGTAACATTACAGTTTTAGTTCAAGTTAAAAGTCACCTAAATTTTCACATTTCAGCACTACAATTGACATGTTGTCAGACATGTGACTTACAGCGGAGACTGGTCTCAAGGTTCATATTTCATTAATATTAACTTCAACCTCAACGATCTGTGTCCTCAGACTGGTAGATTGGCTTGTGTGACAGGTTGAGTTTTATTACAGTTTTTCACGATCGCTATGACACTTTTTTCAATACTTTTAACTTTCCTGAACTCTTAACGCACCAACACACCTACAACACACGATTGGCAAAACAGTTAATTTCATGCTCAAAATCACACTTTGTAAACTAAACTCCAACACTGATTTTCAAAATACAATAATTCATTTACACAATACACTATGTCTACCAAAACAATGCAATCATGTCTCAAAATCAAATAATTCTTCCAAAACACTAACACATGTTCTCTCCCAATAGGAACATTTAGTCAATCACTGCACAATGACATAAAAAACACTAACATCAGATGGAATTACAGAAACTGCATCATTTTAAATGTGTCAGTCAGGTCTGCCCTTATACAACAGACAATAGTATATTGTATTGATCATAGATTGTGTTTTGGACTGCAGTTTCTCTTGAAGTCTCTCTGCATTTTTGTTTTGTTGGGTTTAGTAAATGCATGCATATTTTCTTTTACTGTAAAGATAATTTTTTGGGCTTTTCCACCTTTATTTGAAAGGACAGCTAGTTGAGAAAGGGGAGAGAGAGGGGGAAGACATGCAGGAAATCGTCACAAGCCAGATTTGAACCCTGGACCTCTGCGTTGAGGCATAAACCTCCAAGTATATGTGCGCCTGCTCTACCCACTGAACCAACCCGGCCACCATTTTGTTTCTTTTGCTGCAGAGATTCAATACAAAAAATGATTGACCCATCTCAGAGTAGCTTTATAGAATGTATGGTTTATGAAAAAAAGGAGATAGAGACAGAAGTGTCCTGGTACTCCTCTTCCTCTCCCTCGTGAAGGCATTTTTCTTATTTTCTGTGTTCATCTACAGTATATTGTTCAAATAGGTCCTCTTTTACTCTACTACCATATGATCATGCGATTGAAAGAACCTCAACACCTGAGTGTGTTTCCTAGAAGGGAATCAGCTGGGATTGATCTATGTATTTGCATAACTTCAATCAGCTGTTTCCAATAAATGCATGTATAAAATGCAGGGGATATATTTGTGTTTCAATTTACAATTTGAACAGCTGTTCACTTTGACTTTGACTTCAAGTTAGGTTTAGAACATGATGTTATCTGTTCTGACATACAGTGTGAAAGCATTTGGAAATTTTGCAGTAAAGATCCATTGTTTTGGTTTTGGTAGAGCTTGTGTGTAAAAGAAATTTAAGCACTTTAAATTTGTGTTAACTGTATGCATTTTGTGTCAAAGCAACAAGAAATGTGTTAATTATATAGCCTACACAGACGGATGTTGTGCTAACTGTGTTAAGAGTTTAGGAAAGTTGTTAAAAGTATTGAAAAAAGTGTCATAGCGATCGTGAAAAACTGTAATGTTTACATCAGACTGATAGGTCAGTGCTTTGTTATGTTGTCATGATAATTCATACATGCTAAGTAACAAGGCTGTAAGTTTAACAAATCAGTATGTAATACTATGATTTAAGTAGTTAAATAAAAATATTACACTGTATATATACTGTACTGTATATATATATATATATATATATATATATATATATATATATATATATATATATATATATATATATATATATATATATATATATATAAATATACAGGCCAAAAGTTTGGACACACCTCATTCAACGCGTTTCCTTTTTATTTTCATGACTATTTACATTGTAAATTCTCACTGAAGGCATCAAAACTATGAATGAACACATATGGAATTATGTACTTAACAAAAAAGTGTGAAATAACTGAAAACGTCTTATATTTTACATTCTTCAAAGTAGCCACCCTTTGCTTTTTTTGATAACTCTGCAAACCCTTGGTGTTCTCTCAATGAGCTTCATGAGGTAGTCACCTGAAATGGTTTTCACTTCACAGGTGGGCTTTGTCAGGGTTAATTAGTAAAATTTGTTCCCTTATTAATAAAAAATAATAATAATGGGTCACATCAAAAGTGATCAAATTACAGGTATAAGGTGAATTGTTGAGGGTGTTTTTACTTTAATCAAATGTAAAAATGGGTCACGTTTGATCTTTTCTCTATCTTCTTCAAGACTTTTGCTGTCTCTTCCCTGGGGGAGATCTGGAAGAAAATTTGTTTCAGACCGTCTAGGTTTCTTCACTTTGTTTCTCTTCCCTCGCGTGTCCCCAGCACCTCTTTTCTCAGAATTAACCTCCAGTTCTCAGCAGCCCACATCTTTCAATTTCTGTCTGTAATTGCCCATCTTGAACTTTATGCTGTGTTTCCATCCATACCATCCAGATGTGGAGCCAGGTTCTGTAAGGCAGGGGTGTTTTTCAACAAGTGCCTTGGCTACACATCCAAAATGTTCAAGTGTAGGGTAGGTCATAAATTAATATATTGTTTCAGCAAGTTTGAGCAGAATCTCAGACTTCATGTCCCTTGAAATGGATAGAAGTGCTCCACTTTCTCTAAAAGCACCATTGCCCTGCCTGAGCCTCAGATCAACATCATATGAGAAGGTGGGAATGGGAAAATGAGCTGGCCATTGCTGTGAACGCCGACCTGCAAAGCACTCTGTTTGGCTGCTCAATGAAGAGGATGTCGTCGGAGATGATGAATGAGCTGAAGAGGATGCTGCCGGAGATGATGGTACAGCAGAGCTAAAAGTGTCCAAACTTGAGTCTGAAGAGACAGGGCAGAATATGACTTTCAATGTCACCTTGTCCTTTGGTAGATCGTCAACACACGTGAGGTTACAGAAGTCTTTGACATCCTCATCTTCATATTGAAGGTCAAATGAAGAGCATAACTGCAGTTTGTTTTTCAACACCAGTTTCAGGCCGTCAACCGAATCTGGAACAGAGTCCAAGCGGAGCTTTCTAATGTCCTGTGCTGAAATGATCACACGCATCAATCAGCATCTTCTTGCGATTGAGAAACTCTCAGGACTTCTCTGGTGATGAAGAAAAAACAAGAATGTAAGAAAAGACAAAATGCACAATAAAGAAACATTAATAAACATGAACATTCACACACATTTTATTCAGTTAAAAACCTGTTTTTTTTTAATGGACATACTGTATATGTTTTTCAGAGGTAGGAGAGGAACACGCCATTTAAAGTAAAATAACAGCTCAACTATACCTTAATGAAGCACAAAAACTTTTGATGTCACCGTCAGTTTGCCTGCTTTTGTGTATGGATACAGGGGTTGATATCCATTTAGTTTGTGTAATTCCACAATCACCAGTTCAGAAGACTTTATTTTCATTAACTCATAGCTCCACAGATGCTCCATGTACCATGCATGATATGGTTCTATGAAGAAAGGCACTTTGCTGGACACAACTACAATTTTAACCAGCTTCCCAAAGTCAGGCAGGCCAATGGTTTGCCCCACGGACAGAAACATACCCTCTAAATACTTTGTGCCATAAAGGCAGGCATGGGTTGCAAGAGACACACGACTTATGTTTCCATATTTCAGCTCTATAGCCCGCCTCATGGAGTGCTCGAGTGCATCAGGTGAAACAACTGCAGTGTATCCAACTTCCAGATCAGGTCTGAAAAGACTTGGCAAGTCTAGATGGTAAGCTAAAGTAAGCTGGTATTTTGTTGATAGAGTGAGCAAAATGTTTCTGAAATTGTGAGAATCATGCACCACCCTTTTAAAAAAGCTGTGCTTAGCTTCAAATCTAATGGTCCAGAAATCAACCAGGGGACCAAATCTCCGAATCAGTTTGGGATAATGTTCCAAGAAGTGGTGCTTGGGCAGGAGGTGGTAATCAGGAAACACCTCTTTTAATAGGCACCTGGGATCGGAGATTTTACACTCCAAGTATGCCAATGTCTCTTCTGAAAAATGTCCACTAGCTAGAAGCTCTACTATTTCTTTCAAATCTAATAGAATCCCCCAAGTTTTGTCATCTTCTGGTATAATGTGACCAATCATCAGAGGCAGAGGTCTCAATAGTGTCCAGTTTTCGTGGCAATTCCCACCAATAGATTTTTTTCGATGCAAAAGAGTTTGAAAATGGATGAGGTCTGTTGGTTTTATCTGTAAACTTGAAAGGGAAAGATTCAATGATGGAATTCAGCTCATCTATTGTAAAGTACTGTTTGGATATCAGAGACTTTATGCATAGACTTAATTCCCGTGGCACTATTCCTTCAAAAAGGTCGTGCATAAAATCTAGGGGGAAGCCCTGGATTGTGTGGAAATGAGAAAGTCTATTGAGGACACAGTCACTCTTTACTCTATTCACGGAAACTAACTGATGTCTGTTTAATTCCAGAAGATCCTGTTTGTGAGCTTCAACTGTCCGGAGTGGAAATACTCTCTCCTTTACCTCGTGAATGTCAATATCTTGCTAAACAAAACCGACAAAATTTGTCAACATTAAAACTCTCATGAAACCCAGAAAGTGAGTGGGCCCCCATGTTCCTAGTGGGTTGCAAACCTCAAAGTCGTCTATATGCAGTCCTAGGGCAATGCTAAGATCTTCTGACGAGAGCAAAATATTGTCTTTGTAATATAGACCGTCTCTGTATGTTTTGTACTGAGACAAGTGTTCAACTGTTTCAATATGTCCTGTCTCCAAGACTTTATCTAACACATCATTACGATTTAACAGCTCTGTCAAGACTTTCAAAACCGGAATATAAACAAATTTCCGCCTTGAAGAAGCATCTAAAACATATTCAATCGGCTCAATCACTTTAAAATTTTTCTTGTAAAAAGTTTCTCTTTGTATTCAGAGCCAATAGGCCCGTCTTTCGACAATAAACTTAGGGGGTTTACTTTTTTAACTATCTCTGTTATAGCAGCAGTGACTGCACTGTTTACTGCACAATTATGCTTGATCAGTACACTTTCAATTATTTTTGGTGTGCACTCTTCTACAACTGAGCTAATACTACAAAGCTCATTGATTATTTCCTGAGTTGTTGTTTTAGACACATGCAAATTTGTTTGCATACGCAGTAAGAGAGATGCAACATTGTGTTGAAGTAAATCATGCAGGTCTTGATCCTCTATGAAATCATCTGCTACGTCTAGATCGTCTGAATGTGTCTCAAAGTCTGTACTTTCAGAGTTTAAAGTGCCTTGAATAAAAGTTTGATACAGGTTTTCTCGAAAATTGTCAACGGTAGAGAGGTGATGTTTCTTACTCTTATGTGCACGAAAAGTACTGTACACACTCGACTGAAAACTACAGTCTTTAAAGGGACATTTAACAGTTTCCTTATTGTGTATGTGTATTTTCAAATGTGCAAAATACTGTGTATCACTACAAATCTCTGAAAAATTGCACAGTTCACAATTTAACCTTGCAGTCACCTGCTTTGAATGGGCTTGACTATGGTCTCTAGTTAAATGTTTTTTCAGAGATGATTCTGTCCTGAAGGAGCAAACACAGTCTGCATAGACACAGGGAAGAGGAAAGTTCCTTGCCTGATGACAGTACTTCAGCTTATAATGGACAATTAGTGTGCGTTGGTTCGGCGAGGAGAAATTGCAACACTTGCAGGACCACCTCATTGAGGGGCAGTTGCCCCAAACAGCACAGCCTACACTGAAGTGAAGTAACCCAGTACAGAAAAAACAAAGAAAAAAAAACATATACAACTGTTATCTGCAAATTGGGTTGATTGCATAAGTATTTTTCATGTAGTATCAAATACTTTATTTTTTTAACGCGTGTCGACCCGATTTCAAACGGCATAGGGCTCCTTTCCCACTGGTCCAAAAACCCACGTCTGATCTCCAGCTGGCGGTCTGCGTGACCGCTCACCCCCACAACTGCGCATTGCCATGGATACAGAGAGTAACGGCACACATATCACTACGCACATGAAAACAATCACCTATCACTACGTGTTTATACCGCATCTAACTCTACATACAAAATATAGTCCATACACTACGGCGGTGGTCAGTGTTTTTGGTCAGGTTGATTGAGTGCGTGCAAAGCTTCTTGCAAGAGTCGCGACGTCACGTAAATTGGCGGGTTGACCCGGGTATAATGTTCCCAATGTTCACACATTTTTCCATAATAATGAGGAGGGTCTCGCACCGTTTCACTCGTTATCGGTGCCGAATACTTGTTACAGTCGAATATGAGGCTCAACCCTACATTAAATACTTGCTGTGACACTCGGCGGTGCTAGCCAGCTAGCTAGCGCTACATGCTAACGTATTACCGAAAAACGAATGAACATGAAATATTAATCACAGGTTATGTTGATGGATAATTTGAGACGGAGAGACATTAGACGACCAATGCACATTACCAACAGATGAACTAAAACAATTTTAAATGCCCACCTTGACCTATTTTCTGAAGTGAACTGAATGGATTAATAAGAGTTTCTGCGCTTTTTTCAAGTTGAAGCTGTTGTAACTCTTCTTACTTTGTTGTAATGGGCAATTAGTTCTCTCAGCTTGACAACAATAGTCCCTTTGACTAAAAGCCAAAATCCCTTTTAACAGTGTAGCAAAATTTCCAGAGGAAATCAATTTAGGAAAGTCTGAGCAGAGAAAGATTCCAGAGCGGTCAACACAAAGACATCATCACCGAATTAATGTAGTTAGTGTATGGGACTGAAAAAAAAGTCCTTACCTAATTAATGCAATTGTAGTGCAAGAGAAAGGTATACATGAGGGATTTACTATATAGCTACCACTTGGTGGTTTACCGGAGTGGTTTGGCTTTTATGATTAGAACTGCTTTAAACACATAGGGGTTGAGGAGTAACTAAAGTAATCTTCTTAACAGGTAATCAAGTCGCTTTCAGAGGAACAGCATCAAGGTCATATACTGTACATTTGAGGAATTAAGTTGTATTCTAGGATTAAAGGATTACACAGAAGCAATACATTATAAAGGTGAACATGAACACATCCCAACATTATGTTGGTTACAGACCATAGTACAAGCTTTCATCTCATAGTTGTTGACCTGAAAAAATCTGCCTGTCAGACATTTTAAACCCAAAACACTGGCAGGGAAATCCACTGTAGCTACTAGGACAATAACGTCTGCCGGATAAGTGGTGATATTTCAAGGAACAACAGATTCAACTGATATTTTGAAACAGTATCCATGTCTTTATGTGGATTTTCTGTATAAGGTTACATGTTTAAAGGCATCTTCCCAACTCTGTGCATACCATCTGCTACTAAATGGAAACCAAACCCTGAAACATACTGAATGACTACTAAAATAAAGATGAGCCAACAAAGGTTACCAGAACAAATCTGAACTGTCTCTCAACAAGTGCACTTTATGTTAATAAATAGCAGTTCATATTTATTTATTACATCTCAGCTTCTGTTTTATTATTTGCAGTGTTTGATGTTAAATGATCTATGAAAGCAGTGGATATACAACACCCAGTCTATCTTTAATCAATTCAGATAAATAACCCCCCCTACACCCCTGCCAAAAAACAAAAGTGCAACATTTGCAACCAGTGTGAGTTGCAGGTCACTACACACAAATTAGTAGACCAAAATGAGTAGAAAAGTGTGAGGGGAATTGAAGGTATATTGAATTTATATACATATTACTAAAACAATGTGATAAGCATACATTAATATACATAATATATACAGATGGATGCACCACATGTACAGAATGATGATGTAACTTGCAAAGGAACTCTCTCTTTCACTTCTCTCTCTATTCACACACACACACACACACACACACACACACACACTCATGCATGCACGCACGTACGCACACACACACACACACACACACACACACACACACACACACACACACACACAAACACACACAAACGGCTTCCCACTGACAGCAAAATTCCCTAATTTCCACTGCATGATTCAGCATGACTAAACTCTTTTTTTGATACCAGTTTCTTTTCTCTATTTCGTTTTTCACTGCGGATAGTACCCCCTTAGTATAGGCGGGATTCACAGCTGATCGCCACAGCGACATCATGTGAAACTGATGCATGCATCTGACCTTTTAGCAGTAAATAACAAACCTTTTGTGTTGAAAGATAATACTGGTTTTATTGACAGTGACAGTTTCAGTTGTCTTCTCTACCAAAACTCTCAATAAAAAATATAAAGTTCTTGAAGTCATGCACTTAGTGGTTTGTAGATATGTACTCTCTGTCTGTTTGTCTGTCTGTCTGTTTATCCGTCTGTTTATCTGTCTGTCTGTATGTCTTTCTGTCTGTCTGTTTATCCGTCTGTCTATCTGTCTGTGCCAGGGACTCATTACTAGTTGATGGTTAGCTCACCGTGGAGCCAGCTGGATTCCAGCACTGGTCTACACTTATTGCTACAGCCCTAAATCAGCTCTTACACACACACAAACATGCAATTACTCTGGTTGCCTGCCGTCTTAAATGAGCGCCATAAAGCAGAGAGGGGGTCGGCTCCAGATCTCCCTGAGGCCGCTGTTGCCTCCTGACACAGATTGTTGCCTCACCCTGACTAAGAATGCCTTGTTCAAATGCTAGGCGTTAATAGCAGGTGATACCAAGGGGAAAGGTCAAAGGCCAGGTCAGAGGGAGAGATCTTCTTGGTCAGTAGGAAGTAACGGGCCGGCGGGCAAGTAAATACTATGAGATGGATGTGGAGGATTGTATACACTCAAATAAACCTCCTATCTAGGGTTGAGTTTAGGCACAGTATGAATCCAATTTTGAATGTAGTTGCTATTTATAGTCATCTAAAACATAGGCTGAAGATTTGTTTTACTCGTCTGTCTCTTTCTCTCTGAAACATCTACGAATCATTGCAGAGGCTTGGACACAGAAAATGTAGGAATGAAAGGTTAAAATGTTCAGTAAAACTTTTTTAAACAAATACAATTAATTGAAAGTTCATTCTTGGCTATGGAAATAATAGCTTGACAAAGACTTACTATAACATCCACTTAATGGAGATTTCAACCTCACAGTCTTTGTTGTGTGTGTGTGTGTGTGTGTGTGTGTGTGTGTGTGTGTGTGTGTGCGTGTGTGGTTTATTAAATTGAAAATTCAATTCAATTCAATTCAATTTTATTTATAGTATCAAATCATAACAAAAGTTATCTCGAGACACTTTACAGATAGAGTAGGTCTAGACCACACTCTATAAATTCCAAAACCCCAACAATTACAGTAATTCCCTCAAGAGCAAGCATTAGCAGTGGCTATTGCGACAGTGGCAAGAAAAAACTCCCTTTGAAAAGCATTATAAATTACCTGTGGTCCACAAACAAAGACATTTTTCAATTCATTAATTATTATTTCAGTTTATTAGTAGTTGTTGGGTGCAGCCATGAACAGTTGGCTGCAATTCCATTCTATTAGTCATGATGTGCATCATCACATGCTAGTCTCTTCAACACTGGTGAGAGAGAGAGAAGTGATAGCATGGCAAGAATTGTGAAGATAAAGAACTTCTATTTAGGTCAGTGGTATGAATCAATAATATCATTGAGAACAAAACTACATTTGAAAGACGTAAAAATAAAGCACAAATGACTGATATCTATTAATTAATTATTAAGTAGATATTGCAAAAGAATTAAGGGCAAACGCTGACGATGAAAAAGAAAAGGTAGAGAAAAGTAGAATTATGTATATTATAGAGCAAGAACATCAGCACAACTGACAGAACACAACTGGAGCTATAAGGAGATATAAAATAGAGAGTAAAGAACTTGTAGGAAAAACTCTAAAATATATTGAAATTAGAAAGTTATACATAGTGCAATACCCTAAGCCGTTATTTATTATACTATGCATAAGTTCTTGATTTTCTTTGAATATATTGCATGTGATCAGTGTGTGTGTGTATACATTGCTTGTGCCTGGTGTGTTTGCAAATGGTGTATCGTGTCACATTTTTGGTGTGGACTGATGTTAGGTCGATGTTGAGTGAGATGTTGACCACAACACAAGCTTTTTGTTTAAATTTTCATGGCTGCGTCGTTCTTCAGACATTTGCTTAGGGGTGTGTAAACAGTGGAGGCGATGTGTGTGTGTGTGTGTGTGTGTGTGTGTGTGTGTGTGTGTGTGTTTGTGTGTGTGTGTTAAAGATCTCCCAGCTTTTTCCTTTCCTTCCCAGTTGCCCAGCTGTGTGGATACAACACTATACCCAACAGGACTTTGTTGGATAATTGTGTGTTTCATTGTTGTTAAATTCCAGCTTTGAGGGTGTTCTGTGGATGGTCACGTCCATTTCATATGAACAGATTAGGACCCGTTTTACACATGTCCACCAGTTTTAGAACAATAATCCAAACCGGTCGGTAGAAAAATCGGTAGAAAAACCACATAATGTCCTGGCAAGAAATTACCAGTACCTTTTTCCATTATGTTTACGGACACTTCTGTTAATTAAAATTTTTTACATTTCTGTAAATTTACAGTATATCCTCTGTACCTCTAAACAGACATTTCTGTTACAGTAATACAAACAATCAAAATACGGAAAAACCCAGGTGAAAAACAATTACAGAAAAGTCCTCGATATTAACAAAGTATATTAGCTCATATTTCTACGGACCTTTCAGGTGTTTACAGATGTTGACGATTGCTCACACACTGAAATCAAAAGTATCAAAAGCATGCCAGTCCCAGAGCACTGAAGCATTACACTTGGGCACACATTAACCAAGTGCCCAGCAGCCAACGCCCTGGAGAACAGACTGGGCAGTGTATGCCAAAGGAAATGTGTGTGTGAGAGTGAGTGTGTGTGTGTGTGTGTGTGTGTGTCTGTGTGACCTGGAGAGAGGAAGTCAGACGGAGAGTTTGCACAGGTGTGTGTGTGTGAGTGTGCTTGAGGCCGAGCCTTTCCTTTGAAACTCCCATGTAATGCTCTTTCTCTTTCCATCTTTGAACATATCCTGTGCAAAGGACCAGTATGTTGAATATAAAGTTACAAAGAAGAGACTCTTTGTAGTTTCAGCGGCTGCAGGAGACACACACACTCAAACTGCTCTGGTTACTGCTAGACTGTCATGTTAAAGCACAACATCAAGGTGAAGGTCAGGAAAGGGAACGAAAATACTATTATTTTATAATCATTTATACATGCAAGAGATATAGTGTGTATTTGGTCCCTATTTAGCCAGATGTGAATATGCATTGGAAATGGAAATATATTCAGTTGTGAATAAATGTTTATCTCTAATTTGAGTTTGCATCCACAATTAAATGAATATGGTAGATCTACTTGAAAATTCTTTCTAGTGTGGACAGGAAAAAAACTGAGCCTCTGAAAATATTGAAACATGATTTTAGGTCAGCATAATGCGGCATACTAGCATACTATTTCTGTTCAATTATAACAAAAGAGTCAAGATAATTTTTTTGATATTTAGCGTTTTCTAAAAATCCCAGTTATGGTCTTACTCTCAGGCTGCTAGGTCACAAAACTGTTTACTTTAGCTAACAAATGAGACTAACCAATTGTATTGTATCTGTCCTGTCAGTAAAGTGAGCAGGGATAATCTTTTGTTAAGAGGCTTTAAGGACTTTTCAAAACACTTGAGGTCAGTTGCAAGATCTTATGAAAAGGCAAACATCATGTTTAAGCAGTGACAGCCTTTCATGTAACTCTAATGTAGACTAATGTATCTGTTTTCGTTTTCTAATAAAAATAATGTATTTGTTCACCCAAGTATGGTGGCATTTTTTATTCTGATTATATTATAATTGTATTTTGCTCATGTGTGTGTTTATTCAGTGTGACACTACAGACCTGTACACAAGTTGACCATTAATGCCAATTTCTAAATTTATGTAATTTCATAATGTAATTATTCTTTGATAATCCTAACATTTTTATTGTGTTTTATCTTCTAATTATAGTAATTTAATCCTTCTGTCCCGATAGATTAGCTGCTTCTACAGCTCAATTTCAAAGTGGCATGCATAATTAGAGGGACACAAATGAGAAAGCTTTGCCCCAACCAGAGCAACACTAGCCTGGTTGACACCAGACCCTTCTCAGTTGTAACTGAGAAGGGTCTGGGCAAGCTTCATTCACAGCTCATTTCCAAAGGGGCGTCACCAACGGACGCCGCTCAAATGCCTCTGGGCGCAATTGGATAGTCCTTCAACCAATCAGACCAACGATACGGGTGACGTAGCAGCTACATCAGTGGCATGGATGTATTAAGAGAACCCGTCATGTTGAATGTAAACAAAAAGCTGCTTGCTGTCGCTGCGCTATCGTCATCGTGTAAAGCCCGCCTCAACGGTTGACATTGGTGCCTCAATTTGGAAAAATTGGAAATGGGCTTGAATGGGCTCTTGGCCAGACTGACTTGCAGAGCAAATCTCAAATTTGCCGGAAGTTCGTCAGTGTTTTCCCAGGCTAGAGCAACACTTGAGCTGACCAGATGGGCATTTAGGTTGACCAGAGCTTTTGAGCCAACCTTAGAGGTCTTTGGGACAACCAGAGGGCATGTGGGTCCCTCAAGTAGGTGTTGGTGGGTCATTATGGGTAAAATTAAGCAAGTAAGGGTCATATTAGGGCACAGGCCTGAAGTCAAACAAAAGGGCAGGGGTGGTTGCCATTGCAATATTGCAGTTTCATACCATCTTATATATTTCTGTTTAGCCTGATGACATTTCTTGTGCAACTTTTCCCCTCACTTTTGAGAGCTGTGAGTTACCATGGTGATATAATACAGTCCTCTCTTCCACTCCTGAAGGGGATTGTTGTCTTAGCAGTACAAATGGACAGGCTGGAGTGGATAGATAACAGACAACACAATGTCAGTCTGTAGGCCACACACACACACACACACACACACACACACACACAACTTCTGGGTGGTCTTTCAAGAGCTACAAGGGTTAATGACAGTCCTGTTTGGAGGGATTGACTCCTAAACCACAAACACACACATCCATAAACGCACATAGACACACACGCACACACACAAACCATGACCAACAGCAACATGTTGTCATGAGGTTTTTCAGTCAGCATCTGTAGACGACTCTGATGACTTTTTTTTAATTGGTTCACTGCAGTCATCCAATTCACAGAAATCTCATTTCAGAGAATTGCATACAAATAAAAGGCCTGGCTTTTGTTCGGAAAGTTAAGTAAACTATAAGCATAACCCGGATTACGTAAACAGCAGAATTTCAGATGGAGAAGAATGATAAAGTTTGACATTAAAGTTTGTTCTGTCAGACGAACAATGAAACTGATAATGACGTAAGACATGTGGAGGAACTAGGCAGGGAATCTGATGACATACTGCATGTAAACTGGGGTTAAGGGGTTTAACACTTAACCACATTATGAGATTATCTGTTATAACCAGATTACCTTTAGGGTACGTGCACATTAAAATGTCTGAATTAAAAACGTACCTTTTTCTCTGTTTTGGCCATTTGTCCACACAGTGTTTTTTTTACCCTAAAACTGAGCTTTTCCAAAATGTTTTTTTTTTTTTTTTTTTTTTTTCTAATGTTTTCTGTGGTTACATATTTTCAATATATGATCACAGCTTTTTCATACTTGTTCTGTTTTTCAGCTGTGCTCAACATGCTACCATATATGTTCATTGAATGCATTCTCTTGTCTTTTCTACAGTGGAAATATCCTCTGGCTAACTTCCACAAGACCAGCTGCTGAAGCTGTTGTTGAAGCAGCAGCAGCACTAAGTGTTACTGATATGACAAAAATGCTTCATAGTCCTCATTGCTCTTCAAATTGCTGAAGTCATACTCCAGAACTCCTCACACCTTCACGTGTGTGAGTGATGTTTTCAAATGCCATAATACAATAGGAAGTTTTAGCCAAATAATGTGATTGATCACAGATGTGGTACCAGCTGTTAACCGAACTGCGAGCTGTGCTTCGTTAGTTGCTATGCCAACTCTGCCTGTCACCATGGAGCTGATTCTTTTCTCCCCTCAGTTGCTCATATATGTACAGCAAATTTAAACAGGAGAGGACTTTTTAGCCACATTTGGGCAGGGAAAAAGCTGCAATGCTGCTGATTATTTTCTGTGTAAAACAATGCCTCATCGGGTATTATTGCTGTATTGTTTCTATGTAAAAATATTGTGCTTTTTGATAATTGTATCCAATATTTAAATAATATTTTACTTTGTATTTTGAAAGTGTATACAAATGTAGCTCAGCGTGAATTCTTTCAGGGAGACTTCAATAACTATCACTTTTCTCCTAAACTGATCAGCTGTTTTCGAGAGAGTCGATTTTCAGTTAAACCAATCAGATTCAGCATGACATCCATGTTTTAAATCTGTTCTCTCCTCTGCGGCTGTCAGTTGTCATTTCAGGCAAGAGTGCGACCCTCCTCCTCCCCTTCCACCTCCAGGCCTCTTCCCTTCGACTCCTTAGTTCTGGTCTTCGTGCCCCTTTCACCACCACCACCACCAGTGTCTAGACTCCATCGGGGATATGTTCGGGTTTTCCTAAACCCTTTAAAATATATCTACATTTTATACGATGGAGTCTAATCTCCAAAGACTATGTACAATTCATATTTTGCATATGTAACTTACAAATAAAGCTTGCATATCTACAATGAAGTCTCTCCTGATTGAAATGGCTACAGGAGGAAAGGGGGGATCTAAGATGACAACAGATGAATGGGTTTGTGTGTGTGAGCCTGTAAAAACAGCTGCTGGTCTTGTTTTGGGAACCAACATCATCACCACACAAACACACACACACACACACACACGTACTGACTGAGCCAAGTGAACCAAAAGGAGAGAAACACGCTTGTCATGCACCTTTCCCACCCACTCCTTTGAAAAACAAAAGCCAGTCACTTTGATTTTGCATTGACACTGAGGTACACATACACGCAAACACACAAAATACTTATGGCCCTCTTGTCTTTCCATTCAAACACTAAGACAAGTTCTTTGTTTTGCATACAAATACACACTCACTCACACACATACAAACGCAAGCACCCCTCTTTCCACAAACACAAGAACATCCACTAAATAACACTTAGTCTTGTTCTTCCATTCACTAACTCATTTCAAATAACAAGCTAGACACGTTGGAAATTCTAAATAAGCATTAAAATAAAGCATTTAAATAAGCATATTCTCATATGTGTTGTTCAGATGCATTTTGCTTCTTAATTTGTTTGTCTGCAGTACATTGCACATCCACTTTTCTTAGCAAAGTTACAATTGTGTGTGTGTGTGTGTGTGTGTGCGTGTGTGTGGTTCGGTGTGCATGTGGGTGTAGGTGCCAAGGGCTGGACCAGGGCTTGGTGCCAGCGTGGATAAAGAGCAGATGGCGACCCTGACAGGGCAAAAAACTTCCAGTTCCCACATTCTCCTGTTCTATTCAGTCTTCACTCCTATACTTCCAAGGCAGCATGGCATGTGTGACAGGGATAGTTTTTTCAAATTTCAACCCAGTCTCACGTCAGTTCGTGAAATAGTCACATTATTTAATCTATTGATTCCTGTACACGGACACATTTATCTTGTTTTTTTCGTGGTGGTCAGCATGTTTTTTTAAACCAATGTATTTCAATGGGAAGCATCTTTCGTGATCACAGCACGACTACGGTAGCGAGTAGCATGGAATGCCGAAAATCCGTGTAGGTAGGTTGGTCGAGGTGGTGGATGGGTCAAACAACACAGGACTTTCACCACAGAGACCGGGGATCATGGCCCGCGTGTGACATGTCCTTTCCCCGTTCTTCTTTTCCTAAACCCAACCCCCGTATAGATGCTTCCCATTACGCGCTGACCACCACGAAAGAAACGACATAAACGTGTCTGTGTACAAGAATCAATAGATTAAAAATTACGTGACCATTTCACGAACTGCCGTGAGACCGTGTTGTAGATTTATACTTGAACGTGCAGATGCTTATAAGAAACTAAAACATAACAAAAACGTCTGCTCTTTTATGCATACTATTTCAATCATACAAGTTATGGGAAAGTGGCAAAACTGGACAAGAATGACCCCATGATAACAGAGTATAAAGTCTTACGTATTGTAGATTTGAATGAAAGTTAAGTGGCTGATGGGCACAAATGGCCACTATTACAGTTTTTTTGGATTGCTTAAGCACGGTTTTCAAAACAGGGCCCGTGTTTTCAAAACACTACACACAATTAGCACAACCACACACCCAATTAGCAAAACACTACAGATCCTTTGCATAATTACTGTAAACACTCTTGTAAAAACTTGTTACCATATGAAACACACACGTTTCACATTACTATACTCTGTTTGCACGAGTTACACTCTTCTGTGATAAACCTAAAACAC
Organism: Perca flavescens; assembly: GCF_004354835.1. Lineage (NCBI taxonomy): Eukaryota > Metazoa > Chordata > Actinopteri > Perciformes > Percidae > Perca > Perca flavescens. Next base: position 16,452,233 of record NC_041338.1, read on the forward strand.
TTTTAGCACTTCTACTTCCCTATGATTAGAGTAGGCTACCATCAACAAAGTACAAATATAATGTAAATTCACCAAACACTACACAAGACCAATGTTGCAGACTGAAGAAACTCAATTATTTCTCAACACGCCCAAAATGTTGACATGGAGATTCATAATACTGTAACAAAATGTCACTTTAGGTATTGTACTGTAAGTTTACTGTAAAAAAAACAAACACAACAAAACTAGACATTGTCTCTTCGCCTAGCTGGATCTGGCCAGAGAATTTTATCAACATCGCAGGCAATATTGTCAAGAAACGTCTTGAATGACGAATCCATCCTTGCATTGCTGCTACCTCCATCTGGTCACAGGCCTCCTCCATGGCTTGAATGAGGGCTACCTCAGCCTGGAGACGGAGATCATATACCTTGCCGCAGTCGTTTCACCCTTTCGGAATTGCGCTCGAAAGGCACTCGATAAATTTGCTTCATTTGAATATGTTTTTTCTTTAGGATGCGTGCTAGTGTCGATGTTGAGACCTGATGGATATCGTTGAAACTGGCGTGGTCATTGACAATGTTAGTTTGGAGCTGATTGAGTGTTATAGCATTGTTGGCCAAAACCATGTTTGCTATCTCCCTCTCTTGCTGTTCTGTGAACATAGGAGGCCTTCCCCCTTTTCCTGTAAAAAACAGTATACAATAGTACAGTACTGTAAGTGCTGATAGTGCATAGAATACAGTACTGTAAGCAGTTACTGAAACCGTGCAGATGTGTTTGATATGATGATATTTTTACAATTCCTATTTTCCAGTCGAAATGTTCTTATCACACTTGCCACTGTGTATCGGCTTCGATTTGGCTGTACTCGCAGTCCAGCCTCCCTCAGCGTCAGGCCATGGTTGACAACGTGGTCAACCAGTGTTGCGCGGATCTCATTTGTCAGATTCGGTCCTCTTTGAGCACCTTCTTGTCTTCCTCTTCCTCTTCCTCTACCTCTACCTCTACCTCCAGCATGGCCTCCATCTCTTCCTCTTCCTCTGTTAATTCCTCCTCTGTTGATTCCTCTTCCTCCCCTTCCTCCTCCTCCTTGTCCTCCTCCTCGTTCTCCTCGTTCTCCTCCTCGTCTTACTCTTTCTCTGACTCTTTCCATTGTGCTTGAAGACCGATGAACTCACCTGCTGCTTTTTATAGTGCTTATACACCTGATTGGTGTGTCTACAATTAGGCAAACAAGTGTTTGCACACCTGATGACTGTGTTGAACCCATTGATTGGACGGTGCGGTAATTTGACAGTCAGTGCTTTGGTATTGCAAGGAAGTGACTTCATGATAGATTTTTGTGTGTAATGTATGTTAAGTGTGTTTAGTGTTTTGCAAATCACTGTGTGTAGAGTTTTGCAACAAGTGTGAGGTTGACAATGTGCTTATAGTTGTGCAAATATGGGCTGATGTTTTGCTTCTTGAGTGTAAGGTTTTGCTAATAGTGTACTACTTTTAATTTTAGTGTGTAAGCTATCCAAAAAAACTGTAAAAGGGCAATATTACAAATATACTTGTTTTGCATGGTACAGTCATACTGTGTGCTTGTGTCAACTTTTTCCATCTTGTCTCTATTATTTCTGCTTCATTTGAAATGGTCTCTGGTTGTCATCTCCAAGCTCAGCAAAGAGACTGTGATTTAAAAATCTTGACAATTCTGGTAAATGGTCAAACACTATTTTATTGTCATTGTCAACACTTACAAGTTCTGATTTGAATATTTGAATATAGATCAGATCCAGTCTTGTAACTTCAATTCTCATTTTATAGCACACATGATGCAGTTTGAATTCATTAAAGGCATCTTTTGTTTTGCCGTATTGTTTTAATATAATACATTTTATATATTAGTATAAATTTGAATAATGGAAGGAAATTTAGTTAATTTAGTCATTATCCTGTAATTTCAAAAGTGTTAACATAACTATTTCAAAAACACTAACTCACAAAACAATAGCTGACATAGATATAGGGCCCTATTTTAACGATCTGAAACGCAAGTATCAAACGTGAAACGCAAGTAGCTTTGTGGGCGGATCTCGGGCGCTGTTGCTATTATAACGGCTGGATAAATGACTCTTGCGCCCGATGCAAATCTAAAATGGGTTGGTCTGAAGTAGCTATGTGTGGTTTGGGCGTAACGTGCAATAAACCAATCAGAGCGTCATCTCACATTCCATTTAAGAGAAGGCGAGCTTGTTCCATAGCAGATTGCTATTATGATGGCGGATTTGCCTGGCGCACACCAGCGGGAGCTGTCCGAGATGTGGCAAAGTAATAAATGCCCGTCTTGACCGGGTGGCGATGTTGCTGCGGCCTCTCGGGCGTATCTCCACAGTATGGAGAAGATTGCTGCAGCCATGGAGCGTGGTCCTCCAAACGTACCACCTGCTCCTGTTGTGCCCCTTCCTCCTCCCCCCACTCCATCTCCGTCCACCTGCTCCATCAGGAGCGCATTGCGCATTGCCACTACCGGACCAGATCCCGCCGGAGTGTCCAATCCCACCGTAGTTCAACATCACGTCTCAAGTCCTCTAATATTTCCTCATTTATGTCATCAACACATGTGATTCATGGAAATGTTGTGTAAAACACAACAAGCCAAAAAGAATGCTGCGACTTTTTGAGGAGTGTATTGTAAAGTGCCTCCTGATCTATCCAAACACCTGAAGCGCATGAACTGCCACCGGGAGCGCAAATAAATTCCCTAATTTACCGACGTGGTTCTGTGGAGAGAAAAGTCCGATGTGCGTCGGGTGAAAAATAGGAATGATACATGCGTCGGTGTACAAAGGCAATTGCGCTGAGTGCAAGATAGGGCCCATTGAGTGCAGTAACAGTGTACAAGACCAATATATTATATATATACTGGAGTTCTGAACTTCTTTTCTGAGAACTGGGTGATCTCTCATCACACATATTGATTAATAGACAGGCAGCAATTTCCCCGACATGTACAGTATATACAGTTTATATTGCAGTAAGGAATGACATTTTTCATATTCAAAAGTAAGTGGATGGTTTATCTTGCTGATCCACAAACATTTCTTCACATCCTGTTTCTTAAGAAAGAGGAGGGGACAGATGGTGAGAGATACAAGAGAGGAAATGAGGGGTGTGTCCGAGGACGAAGAAAAAGAGTTGTGACCGAACCGTCTACCTCTTTGCATCTGTGAATTCCCGGGCCAAAGGGCACAGACCCGTCACCAGACCTCAGTCTTAAGGGGGGCATATCAAATACATGGGAGGGCACAATTATTATTAGCGTACAGTACGTATATTTATAATAATCCTTTACTCTTGTTATACTATTTGCACGTAATCATCACGTTAAACATAACCAACAGCAATATGACCAGGTAGCCTATATAGCCTACAACACATTACATAGAAGCACTGTTATGAATATCCATAAAACACTTGACTATACAACATATTAGATGTAACACCAGAAGCATCTCTCAAACATTGTATTTTAAAGCAGTCAACAGAAGGATATGCATTGCTATGCATGTGCCATGCGACACACACGCACGCACATACACACACGCACAGAGACTTTGAACCTACCGGTACTTTGAGTGGAGGCAGCCTGTCCTCTCTCCAGTCCCTCCTGTCATTTGAAGCTGCATGCTTATTTAAGCCCTTGTCTGTAAATCTTAAACCCCTTAATGAAGAAGGTCGCGTCCGATGATACAGATGTGAATTTCGTGCAGGCATAACAAAATGCGGAGTCCTTTTCCACCAAGTAGCCTACGCAAGCCAGTCCCTGTTCAAATACCAGCTAGAGGAAAATGATCGTTTCTTTTTTAACCAAACATTTTGACTGGTTATTTCCTCAACACAACCTGTTTGGGTTTGTCCGTCACACCCCCTGATTCAACAGTTAGTTGTGGCCCAAATGCTGCCCCAGTCGCAGTTGCACTTGACCTGCAGGTCCAGGGTCGGGCTCCACGGAGCTACTAGCATCAGGCTCAGACTGTCGTCCAGGGGCTCCTTCTCCAACGACAACATCAGGAGGAGAATGTTGGTGGGCTTTTCAACCACTTACGGATATCCATGACAAACTGAAGCGAATGCCGGCGAAAACTCATCCAGCTTTCAAAAATGTGCAGTAACTGTTGAGCGGCTACACTGACGTAGGCTACGTCACGTCGTAGCCTAACTTTCTTTTTAGTAAGGCCGTGATAGGCTGTTGCAGTGTAGATTCCCATCAATCAAACAAAAATCACACCATTGTTTATTTATATTTTTTATGTTTTAATGATAAAGAATGCAACATTAATGCAACACAAAATTAGCAACTATGATAATATAAAATTAAAGTAATTTTTTTAAGAGGTCTGTGCCTCAAGTGGGGGGGCACAATAATTTTTGGGGGCGGGCCCAGCCCCCTATGGCCCGCCCATAGCGACGGATGTGAAAGGGCACACTGACATTTAATGGTTTGATTCAGTGTATGCAACTTTTCATTCAGTTGCAGAATTGAGTGATGAAGACAACTGTCCCGAACTCTGATGTGAAAATACATAAAGTTGAGGAGTCAGTGGATTCTGAGATTTATTTTTGATTTGGCATAGAAGCTCTCTCTCTAAACTGTTCTATTCTTCCAAACAAGACTAAAGGAAAAGGCTCAACAACACAGCTGCTGTTGATATTCTCTAAGAATAAAAACAATTGTAAGTCAAACTTGACATTAGTTATGGCTACATTTCCCTAAAGTAAAGAATAAAAACACAGCTGTGTTTTTAAAACCACTACACCGACATGCTTCTTTATTAGATTCTGTAAATAAATTTTAAATGTATAATGCGAAATTAGGAGTGAAACATTTTCATTCATTGAATCTTTCCCATATGCACATCTAAACACTCATGCAGTGTGCCAAATGTATCCACTGTACTTATTTTTACAGTCTTTTGAGATAAGTGTTGATAAACATTACAACATGATACTTAAAAATACCAGCAATTATTAAAGAAAATCATCTCCTGTTTTAGCTTTGATGAACACGATTGATAGATACGTTGCTAGGGGATGTCTGGACTACCTTACTTAGGTTGCTGCCACCGTGACCGGGCTGCGGATAAGCGGAAGAAATGGATGGATGGATGGATGGACACTACTGACCCTGAATGCAACACACAATGAAAACGTAAGAGTGACTCACAGCTGGAAAAATATATAGTTGAGTCAGCTCAGGTGACATTTCAAAAATATATTTTAAAAAATGTAATCACTATTTCTGAAGTTTTTGAATTTGAACAAAATCGAGTCTTTTAAGAAAATATCACTTAATCTTGCCCATGTATGTTGCTTATGTTTATCAAAGAGAAAGAGAGACAAAGAAACAAAGATCCAGAGACAAAAAGAGATTAAAAAAAGAGAAAGACAGATGGCCACGTACTGTATTACCCATACAAACAATGATAAACAATAAAACCATAGGCTCTTGACATCAGGAATACATAAAGAGTTTGATTTGATTCCCCTGCTTAGGCCCATCTGGCCTCCATTGTCTGGTAGCCCTGACCGACAGGTGGTATTGTTCCCACGAAGACAATTGCTGTGGTGGCACACTTCTGAAGGTGTAGCCTGTCCACACACTCGCACATACACACAAACAGCAGCCACTTTACTAACCTGTTTCCTGTGTGTGTTCCTGCCAGACAGGCGGTGTCCCGCCAGGAAGTGCGCATCAGGTCCCGTTGCTTCTCTTCAGGCTGGCAGGTGTCTAGCACAGGAAATTTCCCATGTGAAAACAGACATGACTGGATATGAGTTTGCCATCACTGGTTTCCTCCAATTGTAATCCAAGTTTAAAATGTGTTTTGTGAGATTTATTTATTATTTTATAAGATGCAACATGAAATGAAAACATGTTTCCTCAAAGGCATTTTCAGAAGGACAATAGACATATTTTCAAAACAGCTTGTGCAGAATCATCACATGTGATATATGTACCTCTGTCAATGATACAGTAAAGCGCTATATAAATGTAATGAATTTTTATTATTATTATTATTATTATTATTATATTTAGCGGCATGGCTGTAGGGATGGCAATGTTGGTGTGTGAGTCAGCTCCACCGCTGGCCCAGACTAAAATAAACTATTGGATGGATATCCATGACATTTTGTCCAGACATTTATATTCCAATCAGGATGAACTGGAATACTTTTAATGATCATCTAGCATGATCATCAGGTAAAAAAAAAATGAATATGTTAGTGCTCTGGTTTGTGAAAAGGTTGCTTTTCTCCTTTTTTTACCAGGCTCTGTTCTTCAACATTAAAAAACATAATTGTCTGCTAAACACACTTGTGTGTAATGTTGTGTTTTTTGTTATTATTGTTGGTCTGCCTGGGATGTTGGGGTAGATCAGCTCCTTAATCAAGGATAGTAATAGTTTGCGTTATTATTTCCTACCTGGACACTGTTACAGTAAGATGAATATAGCTCTGCGATAGTTCTAGTACATTTGATGCGCTCTTTTGTATGTATCGGTGCACATATGTAAATTGGGGTGTCAGCAGTAACTCAGAAATTAGTTAGATTAATGTTTTGTTAATAACATAGTTTGATGTTGATGCTTGCTCTCTGTTTGGCTCACCCTATACTTACCTGGGCATGTGGTAAGTTGCAGTAAGGTGAGGTTGAGGAAGTAATAATCGTTTTGAGGCTCATCTGTACTTTGTGTTTAGTTCTGATTATAAATTGTTAACATGCCAACACTAGCATGCAAACATAGTACACATTATACCTGCTAAACATGAACGTGTTAGCTTTATCACTCTGAGCATGTGAGCATGCTGGAGTTAGCATTTAGTTCAATGCACTGCTGTGCCCAAGCTTTCTCATTCATTTGAATAAGGCCAGTCTGGCGATGTAGCGAGGTGCTGATGCAGAGGGCTATGGTATAAAAAAAGGGAGCATCATTCAGCTAACAACTTGAACCTGGCTTAACTTTTCCCACAGCACAACATCACATCATCTGGCAAGGCGCTGCAGTGTCAATCATATATGTACAAGAGCACATTCCTGGTAGATTACTTTGTAATATGAACAGCGATTTCTACTTTTAATATTGCATCATATGATGAAAGATACCTTTCCAAAGTGGTTAACCCCTTCTCCAGTAAAGTCTTAAGTATTTTAAACCACTGTGCAGTGTTTTGGCATGTGATAAGCTATCACTGATATGTTCCTCAAACTGGACCTCGTGGGTTGTATTTCATTGTCTCACTGGTACCTGAAGCAACACGCTCTCACCAATGCAGCCCTAGGCTTTTCTTTGTTTTACAGTTTTTTTGGATAGCTTACACACTAAAATTAAAAGTAGTACACTATTAGCAAAACCTTACACTCAAGAAGCAAAACATCAGCCCACATTTGCACAACTATAAGCACATTGTCAACCTCACACTTGTTGCAAAACTCTACACACAGTGATTTGCAAAACACTAAACACACTTAACATACATTACACACAAAAATCTATCATGAAGTCACTTCCTTGCAATACCAAAGCACTGACTGTCAAATTACCGCACCGTCCAACCAATGGGTTCAACACAGTCATCAGGTGTGCAAACACTTGTTTGCCTATTTGTAGACACACCAATCCGGTGTATAAGCACTATAAAAAGCAGCAGGTGAGTTCATCGGTCTTCAAGCACAATGGAAAGAGTCAGAGAAAGAGTAATACGAGGAGGAGAACAAGGAGAACGAGGAGAACGAGGAGGAGGACGAGGAGGACAAGGAGGAGGAGGAAGGTGAGGAAGAGGAATCAACAGAGGAGGAATCAACAGAGGAAGAGGAAGAGATGGAGGCCATGCTGGAGGTAGAGATAGAGGTAGAGGTAGCGGTAGCGGTAGCGGTAGAGGAAGAGGAAGAGGAAGAGAAAGAGATGGAGGCCATGCTGGAGGTAGAGGTAGAGGAAGAGGAAGAGGAAGAGGAAGACAAGAAGGTGCTCAAAAAGGACCGAATCTGACAAATGAGATCCACGCAACACTGGTTGACCACGTTGTCAACCATGGCCTGACGCTGAGGGAGGCTGGACTGCGAGTACAGCCAAATCTAAGCCGATACACAGTGGCAAGTGTGATAAGAACATTTCGACTGGAAAATAGGAATTGTAAAAATATCATCATATCAAACACATCTGACCGGTTTCAGTAACTGCTTACAGTACTGTATTCTATGCACTATCAGCACTTCTGTTACCTTTTCCTGTGACATTACTGTACTATTGTATACTGTTTTTTACAGGACAAGGGGGAAGGCCTCCTATGTTCACAGAACAGCAAGAGAGGGAGATAGTAAACATGGTTTTGGCCAACAATGCTATAACACTCAATCAGCTCCAAACTAACATTGTCAATGACCACGCCAGTTTCAACGATATCCATCAGGTCTCAACATCAACACTGGCACGCATCCTAAAGAAAAAACATATTCAAATGAAGCAAATTTATCGAGTGCCTTTCCGACAGGGTGAAACGACTGCGGCATGATTATGCAGAGGTATGTATTCACTTTAGCAGTGTGATCTTGCATACTGTCTCATAATCTTTTACTGTACTATAATATGTATACTACATCTACACTGAACTACACAATTTTGCCTGACACTGTTCTTCAGAGAGTTTTACGAATGGATGGAGAGGAGATCCAGCATGAGTTCATTTACGTAGATGAGGCTGGGGTCAACCTGACGAGAACACGAAGAAGAAACATCATTGGCCACAGGGCTACAGTCGATGTCCCAGGGCAACGTGGGGGTAATATAACACTCTGTGCTGCCATTACACAGCATGGGGTCCTCCACCGCCATGCCCATATGGGCCCTTACAACACAGCACTCATACTTACATTCTTGGACCAATTGTACAACATAACAGCAGCAAATCAAATCGATCATATGCAATACATTGTTGTCTGGGACACTGTGTCTTTCCACCGCTCTGCTCTGGTTCAGAACTGGTTTCAGCAACATTCACATTTCACCGTCCTATATCTTCCACCATACTCTCCATTCCTCAACCCTATAGAAGAGTTTTTCTCGGCATGGCAGTGGAAGGTATATGATCTCCGTCTCCAGGCTGAGGTAGCCCTCATTCAAGCCATGGAGGAGGCCTGTGACCAGATGGAGGTAGCAGCAATGCAAGGATGGATTCGTCATTCAAGACGTTTCTTGACAACATTGCCTGCGATGTTGATGAAATTCTCTGGACAGATCCAGCTAGGCAAAGAGACAATGTCTAGTTTTTTTAATTTTTTTTTTTACAGTAAACTTACAGTAAAATATGTAAAGTGACATTTTGTTACAGTATTATGAATCTCCATGTCAACATTTTGGGCGTGTTGAGAAATAAATGAGTTTCTTCAGTCTGCAACATTGGTCTTGTGTAGTGTTTGGTGAATTTAAATTATATTTGTACTTTGTTGATGGTAGCCTACTATAATCCTAGGGAAGTAGAAGTGCTAAAAGTGTTTTAGGTTTATCACAGCAGAGTGTAACTCGTGCAAACAGAGTATAGTAATGTGAAACGTGTGTGTTTCATATGGTAACAAAGTGTGGTTTTTAAACAAAAGTGTATAGTTTTTACAAGAGTGTTTAATTATGCAAAGGATCTGTAGTGTTTTGCTAATTGGGTGTGTGGTTGTGCTAATTGTGTGTAGTGTTTTGAAAACACGGGCCCTGTTTTGAAAATTGTGCTTAAGCAATCCAAAAAAACTGTAAGCAGCACTCCCCCTCCCTCACCCCGAAGGCCATTATAACTCTCTTCGCTCACACTCCCCCTCCTTCCTCAAACCATCTCTCTGCCTCAAAGTTTGGACACCTGCCAGGTCCCACAGTCATTATCCTAATGAGCACTGACAGCCTAAAGTCAGTATGGCTACAACACCAACACACACACACACACACACACACACACACACACACACACACACACACACACACACACACACACACACACACACACACACACATACACATACACACACACACACACACACACACACACACACACACACACACACACCATAGTGCTGGTATGAATCACTAAATGAATCACATCAACTGACTACAAGACTATAGAGGCTTCTTATCAGAAACAATTTACCTATGTGTTCATTCACTAGATAACTTCATAATTGACTTTACTGGTCCTGTACACCACATTTAGAAGAAAATTTTTCAATCCATTATTTATTACAGTTTTTTACAATCACTTTGGTACTAATTTCAGAACCTTGACGTCATTTTTCAAAATTCTAGACACAAAACTCACAACCAATGATCAAAATACAATTTTTTTCAAAACTCTAACACTTGTTTCAATTGCTTGGATACAATACACATAAACCTAAGATCATTTGTTCATTTACAGTTTTTTTTACAATCACTTTGCTACTACTTTCAGAACCCTGATGTCATTTTTCAAAACTCTAGACACAAAACTCAAAACGGTCATCACTTGTAACACAGGCTATCCAATGTTCAAAACATTGCATTGTGCATTCATCTCTTTAAATAAATCTTGCACTTGCACAATCATTGGTTCAAAAAACAAATTGATTGTGAAATACCATTGAAACCTTACTTTAGATCACCCACACACAAGCTACCCATAGTTTCATTGTGTCATCGTTCGTACAGTCATTAAATATTGTAGTACAAAATAGGTGATACGTGTTTCATTATGGTACTACATGTAAATACATCCCTGTAAAAGTACTGCAGTAGTAGAGAGAGTACTTCAGACACAGTGGAATCATTGAACAAAATCTAAAATGTATTGATGAAAAAAAATACAGTACAATCACAACATAGGTTTATTTGAATCAAAGCAAAATAATTAGCTACAAAATAGAAAAGAAAAGACAGTACTGTAGAACATCAAATGCAGTGTTCCTCAACTTGCTTGTAATTTAAAAAGCAAAACAAAGGAGTGATAACGGTATTCTACATCTTCATCAACTCTGTCTTGTGGATTTGGCCACAGGTTCCCATCTACATTGCAATTAGCCAAACATCTTGGAAAAAATCTTCAGGCACAGCGAACAATGTGGTATGAGTGTATATATATATATATATATATATATATATATATATATATATATATATATATATATATATATATATATATATGTATATATATATATACATGTATATATATATATAAAGTATATATCTCAATCATCAGTAACGAGTTGGCAGAATTGGACAAGCAATTCCAAGGGCCTGTATGCATACAGTGCAGTACTGTCAATACTGTAAATAGTCTCAAAGGTGGTACATGGGGCCATAGAAGCAGTGTCTGATAAACAGTAGTACATTACAGTAAAGAATGATGATGAAATATTACATCCATAGATAATGTAGTCACAGTACAAAGTAGTAGGTTCTTTTACAGTACAAGCAAGTTGAGGAACACTGCATTTGATGTTTTACAGTACTGTCTTTTCTTTTCAATTTAGTAGCTAATTACAGTTTTTTACAATCACTTTGCTTCTAATTTCAGAACCTTGATGTCATTTTTCAAAACTCTAGACACAAAACTCAAAACGGTCATCACTTGTAACACAGGCTGTCCAATGTTCAAAACATTGCATTGTGCATTCATATCTTTAAATAAATCTTGCACTTGCACAATCATTGGTTCAAAAAACGAATTGATTGTGAAATACCATTGAAACGTTACTTTAGATCACCCACACACAAGCTACCCATAGTTTCAGTGGGTCATTGTTTGTACAATCATTACAGTTTTTTACAATTGCTTACACACTAAAATTAAAACTTTCCCACAATTAGCAAAACCTTACACTCAAGGAGCAAAACACTTGCCTAGATTTGCATAACTGTAAGCACACTGTCAGCTTCACAGTTTTTGCAAAACATCACACAGTGTTTGCAAAACACTAAACACACTTGTACTTGTCATTTCCTTGCAATTTCAAAGCAAAGGCTTTCAAATGAACACACCCATGAACCAATTGGTTACAGTTTTTTTCCAACTGCTTACACAGAAAATCTTTTCATGTCACACGATTTTTGAAATCTCTCACTCAAAGTGCAAAACTACCCAGCAAATCTCCAAAACCATAAGCCATTTCTCAGCCTTTCACTCAGCTTTCAATTGCATAAAACACTTTTTTCAAAACATTACACACAATTCTCTACCTAAGACACAAAAATCTAACAGGAAGTGACTTGCTATCCATTTCTAAACACAGCCAATCAAAATGCTACACTTACAATGCTACAATTTACCAGGGCACACACACATTCCTCACATTTGCAAACACAATATGTCATAACTGAACACTAACCAATCATTGCTTTAGTATAGGCCTATACAGAGGTCAAAGGTCAGATTACCTGTTTTGAACAATGGATGCCAACAATAGACAGAGAGCAAGGGGAGTAGGAGGGAGAGACCGGGGACAACAACAAGGAGGAGGAGGGAAGAAGAGGAAGAAGGAGAGCCATCTCTGATGAGATCAGGGCCACACTTATTCAACATGTAATCAACCACGGATTGACCAATGAGAGAAGCCCATCTTGAGTAGCTTTACAGTGGCGTCCATACTGCATGCAACTATCTAATTACTATTTCTAATGACTTTGTTTTGCACGGAGTGCATACCCCCCCCCCCCCCCCCCCCCCAACCCCGACACACAAGCACGCACAAATACACACACACAAACACACACACACGCACGCACACACACAAACTAAAAATCTAAAAATGATACCTTTGGTTTACATATGTTTGTACTTTTGTGTTCTTGTTTCATGCTACTGTATACAACACTGTGCTACTCTTACAAACGTAACGTTGTGCCCAATAAATATTTTCTGTTTTACTGTAACATTAGATTGTTTTTTACAGTGCACTTTTCAACCCCTCTCAGCAGATTACTTTCTCTCTAGAACATTGTAAATGTAGCTATAAGCCTATGAAAGACAAAAAAGCTTTAGATTTAGAACAACAGTGTGTACATGGTATATCCTAAAATTTACTATTAGGAAAAAAAGTGTTTGCCATTTGATGCAAATGCTTCATTTTGGGATGTGTTTATGGTATTTTGAATGCAGTGTGTGTGAGATGTGAGGCATTTTGCATTTTGTGTGTGCAGTTTTAGGAATTGTGTGTAGAGTTTTGAAAAAAGGAGACATAGTTTTGAAAACGTGTGTAAGCAACTGAAAAAAACTATAAATATTGTAGTTCAAAATAGGTGATACATGTTTCATTATGGTACTACAAGTAATATATATATATAGTAATATATATATATATATATATATATATATATATATATATATATATATATATATATATATATTTAACCTTTATTTATCCAGGTAAGTCAATTGAGAACAAATTCTCATTTATTATATATATATATACAGTACTTTATAAATAAAGTGTATGTTGTGATTGTACTGTATTGTTTTTCATCAATACGATTTAGATTTTGTTCAGTGATTCCACTGTGTCTGTAGTATTCTCTCTACTACTGCAGTACTTTTACAGGGATGTATTTACATGTAGTACCATAATGAAACATGTATCACCTATTTGGAACTACAATATTTAATGATTGTACAAACAATGACACAGTGAAACTATGGGTAGCTTGTGTGTGGGTGATCTAAAGTAAGGTTTCAATGGTATTTCACAATCAATTCGTTTTTTGAACCAATGATTGTGCAAGATTTATTTAAAGAGATGAATGCACAATGCAATGTTTTGAACATTGGACAGCCTGTGTTACAAGTGATGACTGTTTTGAGTTTTGAAAAATGACGTCACGGTTCTGAAATTAGTAACAAAGTGATTGTAAATAACTGTATGAGAGTTGAAACAGGGAAATGTAATGTAATTGCATGCCTTCTTCTCAAACAGCATCATCTAAGCAAAGTCTGATTTGACAGCCAAAAAACTAAACAGAAAACAGCCCTGTATTACAGTTTTTTTGGATTGCTTAAGCACAATTTTCAAAACAGGGCCCGTGTTTTCAAAACACTACACACAATTAGCACAACCACACACCCAATTAGCAAAACACTACAGATCCTTTGCATAATTAAACACTCTTGTAAAAACTATACACTTTTGTTTAAAAACCACACTTTGTTACCATATGAAACACACACGTTTCACATTACTATACTCTGTTTGCACGAGTTACACTCTGCTGTGATAAACCTAAAACGCTTTTAGCACTTCTACTTCCCTATGATTAGGGTAGGCTACCATCAACAAAGTACAAAAATATAATGTAAATTCACCAAACACTACACAAGACCAATGTTGCAGACTGAAGAAACTCATTTATTTCTCAACACGCCCAAAATGTTGACATGGAGATTCATAATACTGTAAAAAAATGTCACTTTACATATTTTACTGTAAGTTTACTGTAAAGTGTTTTTTTTAAAACTAGACATTGTCTCTTTGCCTAGCTGGATCTGTCCAGAGAATTTCATCAACATTGTAGGCAATGTTGTCAAGAAACGTCTTGAATGACGAATCCATCCTTGCATTGCTGCTACCTCCATCTGGTCACAGGCCTCCTCCATGGCTTGGATGGGGGCTACCTCAGCCTGGAGACGGAGATCATATACCTTCCACTGCCATGCCGAGAAAAACTCTTCTATAGGGTTGAGGAATGGAGAGTATGGTGGAAGATATAGGACGGTGAAATGTGGATGTTGCTGAAACCAGTTCTGAACCAGAGCAGAGCGGTGGAAAGACACAGTGTCCCAGACAACAATGTATTGCATATGATCGATTTGATTTGCTGCTGTTATGTTGTACAATTGGTCCAAGAATGTAAGTATGAGTGCTGTGTTGTAAGGGCCCATATGGGCATGGCGGTGGAGGACCCCATGCTGTGTAATGGCAGCACAGAGTGTTATATTACCCCCACGTTGCCCTGGGACATCGACTGTAGCCCTGTGGCCAATGATGTTTCTTCCCCTCCTTCGTGTTCTCGTCAGGTTGAACCCAGCCTCATCTACGTAAATGAACTCATGCTGGATCTCCTTATCCATCCATTCGTAAAACTCTCTGAAGAACAGTGTCAGGCAAAATTGTGTAGTTCAGTGTAGATGTAGTATACATATTACAGTACAGTAAAAGATTATGAGACAGTATGCAAGATCACACTGCTAAAGTGAATACATACCTCTGCATAATCATGCCGCAGTCGTTTCACCCTGTCGGAATTGCGCTCGAAAGGCACTCGATAAATTTGCTTCATTTGAATATGGTTTTTCTTTAGGATGCGTGCCAGTGTTGATGTTGAGACCTGATGGATATCGTTGAAACTGGCGTGGTCATTGACAATGTTAGTTTGGAGCTGATTGAGTGTTATAGCATTGTTGGCCAAAACCATGTTTACTATCTCCCTCTCTTGCTGTTCTGTGAACATAGGAGGCCTTCCCCCTTGTCCTGTAAAAAACAGTATACAATAGTACAGTAATGTCACAGGAAAAGGTAACAGAAGTGCTGATAGTGCATAGAATACAGTACTGTAAGCAGTTACTGAAACCGGTCAGATGTGTTTGATATGATGATATTTTTACAATTCCTATTTTCCAGTCGAAATGTTCTTATCACACTTGCCACTGTGTATCGGCTTAGATTTGGCTGTACTCGCAGTCCAGCCTCCCTCAGCGTCAGGCCATGGTTGACAACGTGGTCAACCAGTGTTGCGCGGATCTCATTTGTCAGATTCGGTCCTCTTTGAGCACCTTCTTGTCTTCCTCTTCCTCTTCCTCTTCCTCTACCTCTACCTCCAGCATGGCCTCCATCTCTTCCTCTTCCTCTGTTGATTCCTCCTCTGTTGATTCCTCTTCCTCCCCTTCTTCCTCCCGTTCTTCCTCCTCCTTGTCCTCCTCCTCGTTCTCCTCCCCGTCTTACTCTTTCTCTGACTCTTTCCATTGTGCTTGAAGACCGATGAACTCACCTGCTGCTTTTTATAGTGCTTATACACCTGATTGGTGTGTCTACAATTAGGCAAACAAGTGTTTGCACACCTGATGACTGTGTTGAACCCATTGGTTGGACGGTGCGGTAATTTGACAGTCAGTGCTTTGGTATTGCAAGGAAGTGACTTCATGATAGATTTTTGTGTGTAATGTATGTTAAGTGTGTTTAGTGTTTTGCAAATCACTGTGTGTAGAGTTTTGCAACAAGTGTGAGGTTGACAATGTGCTTATAGTTGTGCAAATATGGGCTGATGTTTTGCTTCTTGAGTGTAAGGTTTTGCTAATAGTGTACTACTTTTAATTTTAGTGTGTAAGCTATCCAAAAAAACTGTAATAGGATCACATTTCATCCACTCACACCCCCCATAAACACACACACACACATCCCTCCTGCGTATTGTTTGTTATAAACAGACAAAGACAGTGACAAACATTTATGGTTTAGGTTAACACAGATCAGCATAAATTGTAAAGTACAACAAGAAAAAGTTGGAGATTGGTTTCCTCCTCATATCATCAGAACAACAGCTACAGACACATGGTTAATGTTACAATTCTTTTCTGAGGCAACGTACATGTTGAGGGTTTTTGAAAGCCTCACACCTAGCCTAGCATTCACACTGCAGCCAAATATGACTTTCCCCCTAATTGTTTTCTAATCTGAGAGAAAAGCATATAGTTACTTAAATATGTATTCCAGTGTATACTTTTTTTTACATGGATGTATAGCACAATAAAGTACCAATTTGTATTGCAGTTTTAAAATTTTGAATAATTCCAGTGCTTTCTTGAGATATCCAAATCTCACTTCATTCACACAAGAAACCTGTCACAACCTTGCATGTGTACATTGGTTTGGCTAAGCTACTGTTAGGACAAAAACAGATGTGTCTTTTTATACCTCTGTAAAGTGTAGTACAAGGGTTATTACAAGGGTTATAACCTAAGTTAACTGAGATATCATGAAATAGTTTTTGCCATAGCTACCATAACTTGGAAAGTCCTCATTTCATTAGTTTATTTGGATGTCTTGATTCTCGCAAATATGAAACAGGTGAAATTGAACTTGTGCAGTTCTCTTAAGTTCTTTTTTTTGTCAAATTTTATATTGGTTACCTAAACAACACAAACTTAGAGCTGTTTAGCTAAACTGTTGAAGCCTATACAGTTATTGTCATTTCCCACAGTTAAGGCCGGTGTAAGCTTAAAACGAATCTGTACAAAGCATCGTCAGACTAAGTCGAAAAAAGAAAAAAAACATACAACTTTTCAAACAACTTTCTGAAAAGCCACACTTTAATATGGGGCAAAAAGCCTGCCGTCATCTTTCAAATGGAGATAACGCACACTTTCATACTCTCTTTCCTTGGAGGCATTCATGGTGTTACACTTGTTTGTAAATATACAAAGAGTGACAGGAGTCATTTTGTGATAATAAAAAAGAACTTGAAAAAGAAATTCATGCATACTTTCTCACCTTCGAACACCTGGCTAATGACTGTGCTTGTCTTATGTTTAGTTTCGGAAAGTTACAAAATTCTGGGATGCAGCCTTCCGAATCCAGATGTCAGAAATGTTGAAGGAGTTTCAACGCTGTTTGGCGATCAAACAAGCATTTAATTTGAAACATACTGACCCAGTTATACTTAACAAAAAACATACTGCAGCAGCAATTCAGAATTGAGCCTAAATACTGTTCAGTTTGAACACAACCTTGGAGACGAGTGCTTAAACAAGACATTGCTTGGCTGATGTTCAGTGAGCAAGCAGGTAAGTGTTCACTGTCTTGTTCAAGAACATCTAAACTAAAAGGTTGAAGATAGACAGGTACCAGTAATGATGTGTTGGGACACACGCAAACACTCACACACACACACCAACAGTCCTGCTCAAATACATTTTAAAATAGACATACAACTCCTGGGCTGAAGTCTAAACAAGATGGATAAATGTGAAACTCTAGTTGTCTCCCACATCTCTTTGAAGAGGTTGTGTGGAGTCAGATGCTAGTGTGAGGTAGCATGTTTGTCACAAAATCTCTCACCCCTGCGGATCAAGGGCGTTTGTCACACACTCAAACATCACACATGTCTGTGGACAGAGGATTTATCTGTTCGAAATGAAAGGTCAGAGCGAGGGAGCAGCTCAGATCAATGGAAAGACAGGTTGGATCCTGAATACAGATTCACAAAGAGGTTCATAAACAGATTACTTTTGAGAGGATTAAAGTGACAAGGAACAATGGTGGTTTTGACGGACAGCTGAACACTGAAAAATAATTTTGTGGCTTCACATCAAATGAAAAATTCCCATTTTTAACCTGACGTAATCCCAAACCACTTAATACATGAAACAAATTCATGAAACTAACTAAATAAAACCCAACCTGGTTAGGGGTTAGTTAAACCAGCTTTAACCTGTCAGTTTGGGTTCAGGCTGCAAACATTAACTCCTAAAACAAAGGGCTTTCAAGCAGAATTTAAGGGGAAAACACGAGACTTTCTCCCAGGAAACAGGTGTTCATGTCCCAGGAGAACCACTTATGAGGACCAGTATTTTTATCCAAACCACAATCTTTTCTAATCTTAACCAGTCGTTTGGGTGCCTAAACCTTTGTTGGCTAAACTTAAACGGTGCCCTGTACCCAGCGCACAGTAACCTTGTCTCGGCTAAATGTAACTGTAAAGAGCGCTAAATTTAATTCTCATGTGACCGGTCATCACGTGACCAGCCGGCAGCCCCGTAGTTCCGCAGGATGTCATACAAATTTTTGTGCATAAGTTTTCGTATGGTATCATACGAATGAGAAGGCGTTGGTATTTTACACTAGATTGTGCATGTAGAATTACATTTACATCATTTCTTCCTCATTAAACATTATTGTCTGCTTTCTGTTTGAGTTCTGTTAGAATAATTACATTATCAAGAATAGACAGAACCACTGAAGAGTCTCTCAATGTTCATTTTTACTTGCGATAACAAGGAGCCAATTTCCCTCTACATCGGCTTATTTAGGAGTGAAATACAATCATAATACAGAGTTTGATGTCGTCAGTGTGATCTGGTCAGAGTCGATGTCGTCTCCTCTATCTGGTCAGAGAGTGCATGTTCTTTCCTCAGCATCACACCGTGCTCAGACAAGGACACACAGTGGCTCCATGTTATCTTGTTTAGAGTCCTCAGTATAATATTATTCTATGCAAACAGTTTAATAATAACAAGACAAAAAGTATGTAAATCATAATTTTCCTAACAATCGATTATAATAAGACACTTTACTGCCAAAAAATTATCTTTTTTATGTGTTTTGTTGGCAAGCTCTTCTTTCAAACGCATGCATCAAAGGTGCAACAGGCGAATATGGGACGATGCCAAGTAAAACCATGCAGACCACAGCTGTTGTTCCTGTGTGAAACCACAGGCCTCCCTCCATACAGCACAATGTATATGAAAGGTTGTTCACCTATTCTTGAACATTTTGACGGGTGTGTAAGGGAACGCAGCTCGCCTGCTGTTCTCCAATCGAGCTGGATGAAAGTGATCTGTGCTTCGAAACAAAGGAGAGACGGCGGGAGGGGGGTCAATCCATTAGCAGGTTAATGCAGTGTGTATATGTGTGTGTGTGTGTGTGTGGGTGGGTGAGGGATGGTGCATGTTGTTTTGTGCACATCAGAGGCAGATTGTGAGCTTATGGGTGGGAGCCTTTTCTTCACTCTAGACCCAAGTAAAAAACTCTTTTCTAGCACACCTCTCTCTGAGAGAATAGTGGAGAGGCCTCCCAGGAGAGCTGACCTCTCTCTGCTGGTGGGAACCTATTTGTCTACTTCCCTCTTTCTCCGCCTGGCTCTGAAAGAAGGATGCTTTAACCTACGCTACACTAACTAGAGATCTTCTTAAGTTTCACCTTTTACCAGAGTCCCATGAGGATGTTCTCCGCTTTCTCAGGTTGAGGAAAACATGACAACCTTTTCTAAACAAAATGAGCAGGACAGAAAGGCCTTTGACATGTATTTGAAAAAAAGAGTATTTATTTACTGCTGTTGGGATAAAATTCAACACTGTGCATTTAATGTATAAATATCTACTAATAGGCAAACTAATGTTGTTGCACTAATAAACCAATTTTAGAAATGCGATTTTAATCCACCACTAATGGTGTTGCTATTTGCAAACATAAATTTCTTCAGATTCTGCTACCAGTGACCTTCCATCTAGCCCCGTCCATGACCTCAACACTGCGTATGTTACTCCACGAACACTCTGTACCTGTTATCCAGCAGCATTTCCACATACTGCGCATCAGCCTGCCACAGCTGGCATAGCCACACAGTCTTTGGAAACATTGGATTTAATTCCATTATCATTTCAGGCATCAAGTAGATATCTGTGTGATCACAAAAATACCTTTTAAAGATTTGACCAGCTGACAGGGAAACAATTACATTTTGGCTAGTCTGGAAGTACATTTTGAGGATAAAGCCTGGCATCCGGCGCATGGCTCACCCCTCACCCCTCACCCTCTGCTTTCTGTGTGTTGCCGTTCTCAATATCTCAGTACAATTCAAAGCATTTGGAGGAGGGTCTTGCTAGTCCACACAGCATTCTGGGATGGGAGAAAAAAGTGCTGTGGTTTATTGGCATTTCTTTAAACCAATCACAATCGTTATGGGCGGCGTTAAGCTCCGGTCAGAGCTGCGGTGCCGCTGCAAAATAGCCTTGGGAAGGAACTTGTTTTGGTGGAAAAAATTTTGTGTACGTTCAAAAGTAGTTTTAGTCATGCAACAGAAAACTCAGATTGGACAGATAGTCTAGCTAGCGGTCTGGATTTACCCTGCAGAGATCTGAGGAGCAGTTAACCATAGTCCTCATAAATCGACCGGAGTTTAAAATTCCAACACAAAGAAAGCGGAAGGTACCGGCCGAAATGAGAGAAATCCGGCTGAATTTCCAGCGGCAACGAAGCAATCCTGGAAGTGGTCATTGATATAGACTATTCTTCCTTTTACGTTGTGATGCAGAGCAATGATTGCAGCAAACAGGAGGCATTGTGCACCGAAAAGGAAAAGATTCAATAAGCAATCAATCAATAGTCTTTACAAACATTTTCTATGTAGGATAAAGAATGTGATCTCCACGTGGTAGCTGTCAGAACACCAACTTTAGTTACACTTTTAAAGAGCTCCAGCATTCCTATGCCATAAATGCCACGAATAAACTCATGTTTAAATGCTTTTGTGATGGGTCATTGCTGTTATAAACTTGCAAAAAGAGTCCACTGTTTGTTATGTAATTCCAAATCACACACACACACACACACACACACACACACACACACACACACACACACATCGCCTTTAAAAAAACAGCCGAAAAACAAGAAAAAAGAAGGGAAACTAAAGAGGAGGACAATTCTCACTTTGTCCCTGGAGATGTCCTCCAGTCATAGCCCTGCCACAGACAGGAAGTCACACATAATGCTGGCCAAAAGGAAAGATATCAGGGCTTCCCTGAAGGAAACCTGAGACTGCAGGACACCGGATCACGAGGGGGGCCCGGGCCTTCCTCTCTATATCTGCAGGTACAATAGAACCTGCTGCACTAAGTACTATTCACCATAGGTAAGGGATATATGGCCCCCATGTATGGTGAATAAAGTAGGCAGGTAAGTATCCGCTGCTCTCTATTCAGAAGGGATTATGTAATGGTGGCACAGGAAGAAAAGAAGAAGATCACAAAAACAACAGTGTCACTTTCGCCTTCAGGTCATTGCACAGTGGATGCTCTTAACGATGTTGAGTTGTTGACTGTCTCATTTACTGCACTTCAATAAAAGGGATGTATGAAATGTTTGGACCGTTCTTCCGCAGCAGGTGCTGGCTCTCATAGTGTTAAAGAGTTGATGGAAAAGAGCTTATCTTTGGTGTCACAAAGCCAGAATTCATCTGATGAGCTTAGTTTAATTCTGGAAAATGTCCACCGCTGAGAATTGAAACCACCCCATCTGTATGGACACCTGCTCACCTCCAGCAGACCGGTCCTTCTCTAGTTTTCTTTAAAACACACAAGAACATAAGTGAGTTGGTTTATTTATGTGCCTGCGTGTGTGTTGTTGTTCCAAGGGTATAGCAGTACTCTCTTTTGTCTCCGTCATTAACCATTGTATCCGGGCAGCATGTCTGTTGTTTTTACCATTTTACATAGCTGTAATGCATCCATATTGCAGAGTACAGAAATACATGAAATACCCCTCACAGTTTTTAGATGTGCGCTTAAAATGCATATTAAAAATCACGGTCATTGATATAGACTGCCTGAAGCCCGAGACACACCAAGCCGATAATCGGCCGTTGGACAGTCTGGCAAGGTCAGTGACTCAAGCTTGTTCGGTGTGTTCCGTTCCGTTGTCCGTCCGAGGGGCCGTCGGCCTTCATTTTGGCCGATTTGACATGTATAATCGACGGGGCAGGCACTGCCGGCAGTCGGACTCAAATGACCGATCTGATTGGTAGAGTGCTAACAGGGGAGCCGAATGAGCGTGACTAGAGTCTCTCAAAATCTGACAAAAATTTTGTCAATCTGAAATGAAGACAGATTCAGCAACTGCCTGGCCTATTTGTAGCTTAAAATGTTTTCAGAAATACGTTTCGGTGAACTATTTTAGTACAATATGAGATCGTATTCTGAACAAGCCGCCATGACAGTCTGTCATTGAATTTCCAGAGAAACCAGGCCCACGCGTTCGTCCAATCAGCTGCCGGTTTCCATTTTTGGGCGAGAATACAGCCTGCTGTTGTGAAGACGCATTACGTCTCGTCGCTTTGGTGTGTTCCGAGGCACTTTTTGTGAGACAGATCAGTCCAACTGCCTTTTCTGCCGAGGGTCGGCCGTCTGGTCGGTGTGTCTGGCCCTTTTGACGTGCGTCCTTAACAGCATGTGGAAGTACCCAAGCTTAGCAACAGGTTAGTGTTATGCTAAAATTGAGCAGAGCCTTTTCCGTCAGCTGCCCTACATCGTTTGTTAGCGCCCAGCTACACTTTGGCTATTGTTGGCATTGATTAGCATGAGAAAGTGGTCGTCTGGTTGATGATAGCAAAGTTTCAATCTAATACTTGCCTCTAACCAAGGTGCTTCCTCTCACCTTAGTGTCAAACAAACGAGTCAATCACTTCACCTTTGTCTCTGTAGTAAAGAAATCACGTCAGTTACATCTAGACATTCCTGCATAGATAAAGAAATCAGATACCCATCTGACTGCAATGAGGTAATGCGGCTCTATTTATCACAGTTAAGTAAGTGTCTTATTGTAATGTAGTACGAGGCATCGGGCACTGCCATTGTCACTAAGAACAAAGGTGGACTGTAAAGTCTGACTATGGCATGACAACTTAATGTGTAAGTTGGAATGCCTAATACTAATTTGAATAAAATAGTCAATATGCAAATTAACACAATTAATCCATTGTGCAACACAGACATGTACAATTACAGTGCAAGAATATTTCTCCAATTTCTTCTGTAATAACTCTTTTATGAAAAATGTGATGTGCTTGTCTTGTCAACAATCTCATTTTTATCAGCTGATAACAACATTGGGTAAATTAGCAACAAAAGAAACCAAATCAAAACTCATTTCATTTCACATCCTTTTCAGACATCAAACATTATAAAGCTGCCACACTGATAGTGAACCTTTAGAGAGCAACATATACCTTATCATATTTTCAATATATCAAAAAGCTTTCTAAAGTGCTTGTGTATAAGCCTTAATACATATTAATCAGGTTATTAAGTCAGGACCAAAGTTTAAATGTTTCTGTATAAACTCAACATTTTGCATAAGCAGTCAGTTGCAACATCACACTGAGACACGCCAATCACAATAGAGTAAGGGATGCACATTTCTCCACTGAACGTAGCCTTAACAGATCAGAATGTATATGACGTTTATGAGTGTGATGCTTTCGCCTATTTACTGGAAAAACCTGTTGTGTCAGTTATTTCTGTTACTATTGTTACTGGTATCTGTCCAGCCACACTGACTGTAGGCATGTCCAGGCAAGTTCTTCAGGGTTCAAATGCCTGAAACACTAAGAACTTAATTCAAATGGCACAGGTGATTTGGTTGTGATCCAGGGATGATTCTAGGATCAGACCTGCTAAATAGTGATGTACGAATCGATACTGAAGTATCGATATTTACAATCCCAACGTCTCCTGCTCTAGTATCGATTCTCATATCAAAAGATCGATATTTAAACTCAGTAATTTGGAGTGAGTTTTTATGTTATCATAAGTAACTTGTTGTCACCAGAAAAGTATAATTATATCCGGTCAGTTGTGTGTGCACTGCGGCTCTGTGACGGAGCTGGCCAGAGGAGCCTATTTTTATTTAATTTTTTTGTAAACATGAATGTTTTGTGAAAACAATTTGAGTTAACGGTTTTCAAGGGTGCCTGATTTACATGTGTTGTAAAGAACAGCAAAACGTGGATATGGAATATTTTGTGACAAGGTTAAGAGTCAAATTTGTGTGTTATTTACAACCTGTTTTACTGTATAAGTCTCTGAGATTTTCTTTATAATTAAATAATATGAGAGTAGTTTATTGTCTTGTCATTATGCAGCTATAATTTGGAATTGGTAAGCCTACAACCTACTTTTATACTTTAAACTAGTTGTCACATCACACTACAAATAAAATACGTAAAAAGTAT
Source organism: Perca flavescens (assembly GCF_004354835.1). Classification (NCBI taxonomy): domain Eukaryota; kingdom Metazoa; phylum Chordata; class Actinopteri; order Perciformes; family Percidae; genus Perca; species Perca flavescens. The sequence continues at coordinate 16,476,988 of NC_041338.1, forward strand.
TGGTATTGGTATCGGTATCGGCAATACCAGCCTGGGTATTACTTGGTATTGGATCGAATAGGAATTAAGTGGTATCGCACATCACTACTGCTAAACCATTACTTTCATTATCTGATAATCTCTGAGCTAGCTTCTGAACAATGTCAGCTAACGTATTTTGACACTATTAACACTACAATGGAACTAAACCTGACAATTTTTAAGTCACAGTAATAACGACCAATTTGAAACAATGTTTTAACATTCAGCAATTTTAGTTGCTTACGTTTAAATTTGAAGGTATATTTGGTGTCCATGTTTATTGGCGGTTCTCTATGGTTTGTCAAAGGGATTTCGCTGTGTCAAAAATAAATCCAGGAATGCACAGTACAACACAGATTGATGATATACCGGTGCCTGAATAGCTGAAGATAATTCTCCTTTATATCAGAAGTTAAGGCCTAAGGATTATATACTTATGTATATCGTAATCTAGATTGTATCGCATTTGATTGGGCAGAGATGAGGTAAGTGTTAGTGAGATATTTTAGGCTGGGGCGCCACATGTAAAAATTCAGATGCACTGGTTACATTTGTTCACAGGGAAACAAACATCTTCAACTGTTGGAGATGAAGTTGAGGAGTGACTCTCTCACTGTGACTCCCAGGAATTTATTGTTTTAATAAATTTATCTAGCATCTTGGTTGGGTCATCTCTTCAATATGTTATGATTTCTCTGCTCTAAAAGTTCATTTCATAGTCCTGCATGTCCTTTCTTTATCTCATTGACTTATCTTGTCCCACTTGCTTGTCCTTCGCAGCTGCTTCCTGCTGCTATAGTCTTCATTCCTTATTTCTTTCTATTTATTTATCATCAAAAAAATATGCAGATGATGGAATTATCTGCCTGTCAACTCTTCAAGACATTTTTTCATGATTAAGTCATGTGACTCCCTTTCATTCAGACAATCCCATTGTCAGGAGACAATCGATTCAAACAAAACTGTTTATGTTTTGTTTATAAAGATTACTTATTTGGGGTATTTTAGGCCTTTATTTTTGACAGGACTGCAGACATAAAAGGGAATGACATGCTGCAAAGGGCCACAGGTCGGAATCAAACCCGTGGCTGCTGCAACAAGGACTGAGTCTCTGCACATGGGGGCGCATGCTCAACCAGGAGAGTTAGCCAGGCCCCCATTACTGACAACACTGCAACTTAGCTTATGTTATAACCCTCATGTTATGTGGCATTAGACTATTTGTTGAGTTGTTTAGATATTTATCTCCATTAAACATTCTTATCTTGATCTGTCTCTTCTCTCTCCTCACTTTTACTTCTGCCACTTTCTTCTCTCTTCTGTAAATTAATCGTCTACTTCTTCTTTTTCAGTCGCTCTTCAGCTCCTTGTTAATTTTGGATGTGATTCAATATCCTGGAGTCAACAGGAGACCGGGACTGTGTTTATTCTTGTAGGGCCTCAGGTGATACAGCTGCTCTTAATATTAACTGAGAGATGATTTGAACTAGTTCATCACATCAGAAGTCTGATATTACTGATGGATGTTACTCTTTAGAGTTAACATTTAGATTTAGATTTAACATTTAGGTTTAGAATTAGATTTAATATTTAGATTTAGATTTAAAATTTAGATTTAACATTAGAAATTTTATTTTACTTGTATAAATATACTGTTGACAATTGCAAAGAACATTTTGTTTTACACAAATTTTTGTCTTAAATTTGAGAAAAATTAGCTAAATGTGTAGCCTGGGGAGATTTGCTCTGCAAGTCAGTCTGGCCAAGAGCCCATTCAAGCCCATTTCCAATTTTTCCAAATCGAGGCACCAATCACAACCGTTAAGGTGGGCTTTATACCATGATGATAGCGCAGCGACGGCAAACAGCTTTTTTGCTGCTACGTCACCTGGATCGTTGGTCTGATTGGTTGAAGGACTATCCAATTGCGCCCAGAGGCATTTGAGCGGTGTCCGTTGGTGACGCCCCTTTGGAAATGAGCTGCAAATGAAGCTTGCCCAGACCCTTCTCACTTACAACTGAGAAGAGTTTGGTGTCAACCAGGCTACTAAATGTGAGGAAAGTGAGCTAAATAATCAAAATGTATCAGCTATAAAATTGTATCTGAATTTTTACATTTGGCGGCCAATATTTTAGAGCAAAGACCCTTGACCTGAATGCCCTATTGTGGCTCAATTACAAGCTTGTGATCAGGCAACCTTTGCTCAGATTGTTTCTTTACGGAGTGTCTATTTGCACCCCCGGTACGAATAGCCTCGGCCACACAGCTGAGCTATTTACACCCTGTGACGTAACAACAAAAAAAGTTTTGCAATTGAACAATTGAATTTCTAGCGGAAAATGGATACTACAGTTGCGCTCTTCAGTGAAAGCATACAACCGTTAGTGTGTTAGTTAGTACCTATTTTTTTGTATACAGTATGGTTACCTAGCAACCGAGGCTTGAAGAAACCAACTGGTAAACAGTTGTTCTATATCCTGAAAGAACTGTTAGTTGAGTGGTCAGTATGCTTACCTTTGGTATGGGAGTTTGGAGTTTGATTCCCTTGTGTGGTGATCTTATTTTTTTAAATTTGGATTGGATAATTTGCATGCAATTGCGCAAGTCAGGACCCGCAAACGCGAATTTTTTTTTTTTTTTTTTTTTTTGCAGGGTGGTAGGGGAAGACTCATGAATATGCCTGCTCTGGTTGGGTTGGTTAGGTTTAGGCAAGAGGAGTGGGATTGGTTATGGTTAGGGTAAGAATGTCAGGGCGATAATATTCCAAAAAGGTGTAATACATGAGTAGTATGGATAACTGTGTGTAAATATATGCCAAGGTACTGTAAATGCACAGGGGTGCAAATAGCATACATTGATATTTGTACCAGACAGGGTATTAATAGAACACATTGCTGTGTGCACCGGCGGGGTACTAATAGCATTCATTTCTAATTGCACCAGGGTACAAATAGCACTTCTAATTGCACCAGTGGTGCAAATAGCATACACTGCTAATTGTACCAGGGATGCAAATAGCCTCACCCGTTTCTTTATTACTCACCTCAGATTACTGTTGTGTTCTTGGACAAAACGGAGACAGTTAATTCTCTTCAGACTTTACTTCATTTTCAGCATTACTTTTACACTTGTAGCACTTATCTTTACTCTCGTGTACACTCTTCTTCTACACACCTTCTCTCCTTCTACCCTTATCACTCGGTAACTTCCCTTCCTTACACCACTCATAGTGCCACCTACTGGTGGTGAAGCATATACATAAATGCCAGTGTCTGCAAACACAACATCTCCCCCGTTACTTTCCAGGTGTGTTTACCTTACATACAGCTAAACATTCTAAACTATATGATGAAATGTCAACCAACAGGGTTCAGAGTAAACTATAACAGCCAGTGGTAATACATGAAATATAAGGCTTCTGTAACAACTCAAATTCAACATGGTATTAAAGTAAGCATTGTCAGGTAAGTGCAACCGGCAAAACATTCAACTAAAAAAAACCTTCAAGATATCATAACTAAAAATTCAAGTTGTCACATTGCATCATCTTACAGGTTTTTTACATTTTTTTTTTTTACACTTTTTTTAAATAGGGCAGCGATCTGCCTACACCCTTTACATGACTTCTTGTCTCAGACTTATGTCATCACAAAATCCTTTGTCCAGGCTGGTGGTTGGCTCTCTCTATGGCGTGCAGATGTTGATGAAGTCTCGGGACTGGTGTTTTCTGCTGTCCCATGTTGTGGTGACTCCTGCGGATTCTCCTTGCAACGAGAAAGGCGTGCTGCGTTCCACCTTTTTCCATCGCTTAGGATGAAGGAGTTCAGTCCAGTCTGTTTCTTTACAGTCATAGGGTCAGTGTACTGTCTCTCTCCCTTTCCCACATGAAAAGGCTTGCGTATGCGGACTTTAACACCCACGGCAATGTTGGAAGGCTTCGCGCCTCTCTTGGAATCAGTGTATCTTTTGCTCTTGGCCTGCTGTTGAACGACTCTGGACCGGATGTGCTCATATTCCTCCCCGTCTTTTGGAGGTAGGACATTGAGCTTTGTCCGCATTGGTCTCCCTCTCAGGAGAAGGAATGGAGCTTCGCCAGTGGTTGCATGAGCTGTGGCACGGTAGCTCTGCAGCATATCAGTGACTGCCGTTTTCCATGGACGATGAGCTACCTCTGCAGCTTGAACACAGTCTTTCAATACCCTATTAAAGCGTTCAACACACCCATTCGCTTGTGGGTGGTAGACACTCGTCCTGATGTGTTTAATTCCCCTTTCTTTCAGGAAATCAGCAAAGGCAGATTAAGTGAATTGCGGCCCATTATCTGTTGTAATGGCACAGGGGTTTCCTTCGCGTGCAAAGATAGCGGCCAGGAACGTCACAACTGTGGCCGTAGTTGCTGTTGAAGTGAAGGCTACTTCAGGCCATTTACTAAAGTAGTCCACGAGGGTGATGGCAAATCTGCAGTCATAGGTCCCACGTTCAAACGGACCCACAATGTCCATAGCCAAATGCTGGAAGGGGTCCTCTGGGAGCTCCACAGGCTGCAAAGGGGCTGGAGAGACTTTGGCTGTTTTGTCGCATGACTGACAGATTTTGCATGATGACAGCACACTGTGGACCAGGTCATCCATGCGTGGCCACCAGTAGAGTTCCCTCAAGCGTTGTTTTGTGCACACTACACCCAGATGACCTTCGTGCGCCAGAAGTACCACTTTCTCCTTAAGAGACTTGGGAACCAGCAGGCGTGTTCCACGGAAGACAAGCGGCGACTCAACAGCAAGTTCATGCCGCACCAAGAAGTATGGCTGTATATCCCTTGGGAGAGCTTTCTTCACCTTAGGCCACCCGGAACGGATCACCTGTTGCAGCTGTGTAAGTTCAGGACAGTCTTCACATTCAGCTTTGAACTCTGAAAGTGGCAGTGCAACGAGAAGTGGAGAGACCTCTGCTATTTCTGTGTATTGGTCGTCCTCAGGCTCCACTTCATTGTTGGAGTCGGCAAGGGGAACATGTGAGAGGCAGTCAGCCAACAAATTCTGACTACCCGGCCTGTGCTGCATGTCATACTTGAAACACATCTAGCTGACCATCTGGCAATCCTCATGCCAGCTCGGTTCATGCCTTTAGTGTTTAGGAGAGTCGTGAGTGCTTAGTGGTCAGTTCGGAGTGTGAATCTTTGTCCCCACAGGTAGGTACGCCACCTTTCCACTGCCCATACACAGGTTAAGGCCTCTTTTTCAGTAGTCGAGTACTTCCTTTCGGCAGCTGACAGCGTGCGAGAAGCGAAGGCCACAATGCGTTCTTGGTTATCTGAGTGTAACTGAGTCAGTACAGCCCCTAACCCGTAATCTGAAGCATCTGTAGTAACATAGGTAGGTAGCTTGGAGTCATAGACAGCCAGAGCAGGACTTTTCAGAAGCATCCTTTTCAGTTCCGTGAAGCTCTGGTCTGCTGCGTTATTCCACTGTAGCTCGGCCTGCGTGTTAGTTCTGAGCAGTTGTCGCAGTGGCTCCACCAGTGTAGCATAGTTTGGCAAGAATTTGCTGAACCAGGAAGTCAGTCCTAGGAAGGAGCGTAGTGCTGCCATGTCTTTCGGTGCGGGGGCTTCAGCAATGGCAGTCAGATGATCAGGGCTTGGGCGTAGCCCTTCTTTGGAGATCGCATGCCCCAAAAAGCAAATGCTGGTTTGACCAAACGAGCTTTTGTCAAAGTTGATCTGAAGGTTCGCATCTGTAAGACGCTGAAGAACTGCTCGCAGGTTCAGGTCATGCTTTTCTTTTGAGTCTCCGTACACAATGATATCCTCCAAATAGTTCTGTACTCCTGGCAGGTCTTTCAGGATTGTCTGCATCATTTTCTGAAATGCAGAGGGAGCGGAGGCAAGGCCAAATGGGACTCGTGTGAACCTGAAGACGCCCTCATGCGTTATGAAAGCGGTCAAGTTGCGGCTCTCAGCGTGCAGCGGTAGTTGATGATAAGCGGAACTCAAGTCAATCTGGCTGTAGTGTGTGGCACCTGCTAGCGCTGAGAACAAGTCCTCCATATGAGGAAGAGGGTAGCAGTCCATGATCACACTCTTATTTGGTGCTTCCGTGCTACTACAAGGGCACTCACCCATTCAGATGCATCCACTTGTTCCACAATGCCTGCTTGGAGTAAGCGGTTGAGCTCCGCTGACACCTCCTCACGGATGCTCAGTGGTAGACGTCTCAACTTTTGACGTACTGGCTGCACAGCACTGTTTGTCTGAACTTTGTGAATGAAACCTTTCACACATCCAAGTTGATGGGGTGAGGCAGAATCAACATTGTACACTGTGGAGTTTGGTTTGGCGTTTTCATTTTCATTTAACGACTTTGCCTCCAATGATGTTGACATTGAGTGCATTAATCAAGTCCAGGCCCAACAAAGGCGATCCAGTTTTAACAATGTAAAAGTCTGTACGAGCTTTGTTGCGTGTATCTGCTATTGCAGCAGTTGCTGACAGACATCCGAGCACAGGCAACTCTCCTTTAGCATAAGTGACAAGTCTGACTCTAGGTTCACTGAGTGGGCAAGCTCCAAAGTATTGTTTGTACATTGACTCTGGCAGGATCGAATGAGCTCCACAGTATGAGAATTTCCCTCTGGTGCTTCAATGTTCACAGTACATGTAATTTTCTTGTAAGCTGCTGCCACATATTTAGCATCCTCTACACAGAGCACGGCTAGTTCTGGAACAACAACTTTACGCACTTCACTAACAGTTGATTTGCATACCTTGGCAAAGTGTCCCTTTTTCCCACAATTATTGCATGTAACTGAAAGAGCTGGACAGCTTTTCTCATTAGCCAAGTGCTTATTGGATCCGCATCTGAAGCATTTGCGTTGCTGCTGGTTGGAATTTGTATATGCACGACGGTCTGATGTAGCTGTAGGCTTAGCTGGGCGCGCTCCTCTTTTCCCTCGAAAATGAGCATTAGTGGCTTTGATCGCTTGCACTGAAGCAGTTGGAACCGTCTTGGCTGAAGACAGCAGCGTAGCGTTTTTAACTGCCTCCTCCACCTGGCATGCAATCATCTGAGCCTTCTCCAATGTGATATTATCCTCAAGCAGTAATTTGTCTCTCACAGCACTGAGAGACGCATTCGAGATAAGTTGATCCCGTATCATTTCACTCTCCATCTGTCCAAAATCACAATGCGTGGCTAAAGCTCTCAAAGTGGTTACGTACTGGGAAGCGGTTTCATCAGCTCCTTGAACACGTTGTCTGAATGTGTGTCTGCAAGCCACCACATTGACTTTCGGTGCAAAGTTCTTTTCGAGAGCGGCCATAGCCTCGTCAAATGTCGTACCTTGCTCCGGCAGACTTTAGAAAACACGTTGTCCCTCCGGACCCAGGCTATGAAGTAGAACTGCATGTTTCCTAGCATCTGGCCACGTGTTTCCAGTAGCATGTATGGCTAGCATGTAGTTGTCGAAAATCTTTCTCCACGTAGTAAAAGGTATTGGCGGCTCACCCACTTGAGGAAGAAACGGAGGTGGACCTGGCATTGAAATACTCATCCTCGTCGCCAATTTTGTTGTGTTCTTGGACAAAACGGAGACGGTTAATTCTCTTCAGACTTTACTTAATTTTCAGCATTACTTTTACACTTGTAGCACTTATCTTCACTCTCGAGTACACTCTTCTTCTACACACCTTCTCTCCTTCTTCTACCCTTACCACTCGGGAACTTCCCTTCCTTACACCACTCATAGTGCCACCTACTGGTGGTGAAGCATATACATAAATGCCAGTGTCTGCAAACACAACAATTACCACATTGCATTGTGATACATCGTCATGGTTACATTTGTTCACAGGGGAACAAACATCATCAACTGTTGGAGATGAAGTTGAGGAGTGACTCTCTCACTGTGACTCCCGGGAATTTATTGTTAGTGAGTGAAGAATCAAAAAGTCCCGTCACAAAACCGGTTACATCTAGGTTGGGTCATCTCTTCAATATGTTGTGATTTCTCTGCTCTCAAAGTTCATTTCATAGTCCTGCTATAGTCTCCATTCCTTATTTATTTCTGTATCTAGTTAATAAACTGTTTTTCATCCATGACACAGAGAACACAGTTGAATAGAGAATAAAATAGAATCAGCTTCCCCTAGGATGAATTTATCATCCAAAAAATATGCAGATGATGGAATTATCTGCCTATCAACTCTCCAAGCCATTTTTTCATGGTTAAGTCATGTGACTCCCTTTCATTCAGACAACCCCATTGTCAGGAGACAATCAATTAAAATGCAACAGTTCTTTTGTTCATAAAGATTATTTATTTTAGGTCTTTATTTTCAACAGGGGCAATGATATGTAGCACAGGGGCGCAGGTCAGAATCGAACCTGCGGCTGCTGTGGCAAGGACTGAGTCTCTCCACATTGGGTGCACGCTCAGCCAGGTGAGCTAGCCAGGCCCCCATTACAGACAACCCTGCAACTTAGCTTATGTTATAACCCTCATGTTATGTGGCATCAGACTATTTGTTGAGTTGTTTAGATATTTATTTCCATTAAACATTCTTATCTTGATCTGTCTCTTCTCTCTCCTCACTTTTACTTCTGCCACTTTCTTCTCTCTTCTGTAAATTCATCCTCCCCTTCTTCTTTTTCAGTCGCTCTTCAGCTCCTTGTTAATGTTGGATGTGATTCAATATCCTGGAGTCAACAGGAGACCGGGACTGTGTTTATTCTTGTTGGGCCTCAGGTGATACAGCTGCTCTTAATATTAACTGAGAGATGATTTGAACTGTATAGTTCATCACATCTGAAGTCTGATATTACTGATGGATGTTACTCAGGTGTGATTCCTTGGGGTTGTAGCTTTAAAGTGACATAAACTCCTTTTCCACCCTTTATGACAATGTTGCTTGATGTTTTTTTTGGATATCATATTTCTAATGACTTATTCAAAATTGTAGATGTAAATGTTTATCTGTAAAGCAAGTCTAAATGGTGCAAATGCCATGACCTGTACCAGAATTTGAAATAAAGTTCAGAACAATGCCAGCTGGATCATCACAGATCTGCAATTAATATTAGCCTTTTTATTACTGTAACCGGAACCATGATATTTTCCTAATTTTAACCATATGGTAGTTACCATGTGCAGATACTGTTGAAAGACAGAATTTTGCTGACTCTAGTTTTATTATCTGTTTACTATTCAACCCTGAGGCTAAACCGTTGTCAGGATTAAGTGCAAACGGAAATTTTGTTTGACTATGTTAATTAATTTAAATTAATAAAAACGTATGTGACGCCAAATTAGACTTGTTTTATTACTGTGAATGCAAAGGTTCATTTATATGCACATTTTGATTATTTGCGAAATAGGTACCAAAAATCAAGTTGCTAATAAAACTTAACAGCCTGAAGCTTTGACTCACAGGTCGTCTGCAGGTGAAAAGAACAGACAATCAAGCTGCTGCATCAAGAGATTAATCATATTTACAACTGTCTGTTACAAGGACATGTCATCATGGAGTGTTGCAACACATCCACTTGAGTGCATGCTGAACACGCACACACAAATGCACACACACACACACACACACACACACACACACACACACACACACACACACACACACACACACACACACACACACACACAGAGATCTGGAAAAAAACCTGTAGAGCCCTTACCCCACCTCTAGTCGTAACTCTAATTGAAGCCTCATGCCAATTGCTGCATTTTCTTTTATAGCCCAAATTCAGCAAATTATTTTAATGAGAGGGGCACAGAGTTTGAGTGATGCTAGCAGTTTAAAACTACTGTTTTAGTGGCCACTTGATTCCAAACAAATTCATTCAGCTTATCTCATAGCTGACAGTACTCTAAGTAAAACATTAACTTCTCAAAGTGTACACACTTGAAATGTTTGCAACATGCGTTTCATCCTGTTGAAGAAGCACTACATGTATTTTCTTATTATTATTGTGTGACATATTTGGATATCTTTACTACAGTCATGTCACAGAAAAAGAATCCTGAGCAACTAAAAATGTCCTTTGATACTTCATGGCCGTTGTCTTTTAAGTCAGTCTGCCGAAGCGCCCTCAAAGAAACAAAATTACAGTTTTGGTGGAGGTTGGTGGAACATAAAGCGCATTAGCCCAGGGGCAGCTCTGTCTAGGGAGGGCTCCACTCTGGCTCCAGTGGTCTACAGTTAGTTGGGGAGTCTTCAGACAGATGTGGTTGAGCTGCATGTGATCAGTGCCACTTTAATTTTAGTTTAGTCATCATGTGGTGGCAAACAAGGCTGACTGATGCCAGTCTGGCAGGAGTAACATGGATGGAGGAGTCCTGCTTAGTCACTGCTCTCCTCTCTTCCTTTCTCCTTAAAGAATAATTTGATGTTTAACTTCTGACATGTATTCACCTTGTTGACAAGTTGATTCACTCCCAACTCAAATATTGACGTTTGCTCAGTTGCTCTCAGCGTCGGATACTAACGCACAAGGCACCCTTTAGGGTCTGGATGGGGATGTAAGATGATATAGTATGAAGAGTGACAACTGTAGCGAGTAGTAATTAATGAACAAAAATCCGCATAAGGAGGTAGGTTTTGGGTGGTGGATGGGGCAAACAACACAGTACTTTCACTCAGGAGACCAGGGTTTGTGTCCCGTTCTAGTCCTTCGTGTCACTTAAACATACATTTTGTAACCCCACCCACAATCTTTCCCTAACCCAAACTAAGTGATTTTACCCTGCATGTTGAAAAATTACGCTAAGGGGGTCCCGATCAACAGCGTCAATAAGTGGCGCAAAGGGTCCCGACCTAGCGTCTTGAAAAACAACGCCAAAGGGGTACCCAGAGTGTCAAATATCGCCGCAGATGGGATTACATTGGAATTAGTTGAAAGTCCCCTGCGTCTGACTGAGACGCTAAAGGAGACTTTTTGCATCAGTAACTGACGCCAAAGCCAAGCGTAGTTTTTTTACACACTAGGCGTGAGACTGTGTTGGTTTATTTTAAATGCAGATAGGAATACAGTTTGAAAGTCTCAAAGAGCTGTCTCTTTGAATTACATTGTAAGAGCATGGCACATTGCTGGACCTGACTGTATATATGTACAGTTATTTACCATCAGTCTGTGACAGGATAACCAGTTCCTTTCAAACTTCAATGATACCCTAATTTTATTCTTTGAAATGGTGGACTTCCCCTGTATGACTTTGAACACCGGTGCAAATATTTGAATCTGGAAGGATCTCTTTCATGATGGCTCTTTGATTCTGAGGTAACCACTTACTCAAAGATGAAGATTTAGATAACTGAACATTTTTGTTTTACTCCAAAGTCACTGTCAATATTGCACACATTGTAGACGTATTTTTTTTTCCGATTGATACCATGATTGTGTCTGTGCATTTTGTACAGAGCTGGAGCCAGGAGACCTTTAGCATAGCTTAGCACATAGGCGCTGCCAGGGGCAAAGCCCCAAATGATTTCAACAAAGTACTGATTATTGTGCGTGGCATTTTTTGTAACAAACCCAGATCATAGCTGTGTACGAACCAATGTGCTTTGAACTAAATGGTCAGAGCAACGCACTGATGTAAAGGAAGACCATCTCTCCCCTGTGTAGTCTTTTTGCTCAGCTCCATACTGTTATATACATCCGTGGCATCAGCTTAGAGAGTTTACAGTGGTCAGCTTTACCTCCCTGACAGTCATGCCACCAAAATGAAGCAAGTAATGTGAACACAACACGGGACAGGTACGTTTACTCAGAACCTCAGAAAGTTGTAAAAGCATGAAGACAGAAAGCAGGGGGTAACAGCTAGCCTTTCTCTGTCTCTGTAAAACAAAGTTTCATTCCAACGCCTCCAATTAACAAATAAACATGCTGTACCTTGTTTTTTTAATTTGTACATGAACAAAGATGTAAACAGGACAAAATAAGACTCTGGGAAGTCACTGCACCAGTCTGTTTTTCGCCACAAAATTGTTGCAGCAAAGCAAGTAAGCAAATCAGCGTGTTTCTAAAAATGTCACACTATTCCTTTAAATATCCCACTCTCCTTCTGCTGTCAAGAATCTACCAGTTAAAGAGCGTCAGAAGACAGAGTGCGGGTGCCTTTGACCCAGAGTGATAGTTACTTGTACTTATATAATGACTAGGTCCTGCACAGTGAGTGGGAGGGCAGCAGTTGACCATGACGCAGCGCTGTCAAGACCATCCTATAATTAGCACCTTTTGGCAGGTTAGAGTGGAGGGAGACGGAAATGTGTCTGCAGTCTAATCAGCTTTACATCAGAGAGTAGGTGGTGGAAGGAGGCACACTAAATATATGAAAGGTTCAATTACAAACTGTGTACTGTTACATCTACATGCATCACGTACACAATGTTCACCAGGTACCTACACACACAAGCCAAAACAGACACATCTTTACTGTCAGCTGTTGATGTTTGGCCTGATCATTGACCTCGCTTCACCTCTCAGTTTGTGAGTGCTTCTGCGGTAGCTCTATACTTACATGTGAACACAGTGGACTTCTGCTTTTGGGTTGTGGCACCCTAAAGGATTTAACTTAAAGGCAACAAGAATGGGTGGTTCCTTCCTTTGTTTTGAACATTTCTAAAGCAATTTGACTAACTCTTTTCAGTGCACTGCCTTACTCTCTGCCTTGCTCCATCTTATGGGCAAACCATCCTCCATTCTTCTGAGGGTACAGTGTATAATCTTAGTCAAGGCTGCTGTTGGCCAATGTCTCTGTCCTTAGCAAGGACTTATCAAAAAGTGTGTCAAAAAGTGTACTCTTGTAATTTCAATTAATAACGTTATTTATTTGCCTTCTGAAGAAGGCTAAAGTGACATTGAAGTTGCACAGAGTAAAATAAAGGCCAGATTATGCTGTAAAGGTAGTTTATACGATGTGATGTTCAAAAACGTATAACTAATCTGAATGGCCACATGGAAAATATTTTCAGACAGTCTCTCCTGAAAGACATTCATAGTGTTGCAATGGGTTGCTCACATGAAACATGACAGAAACAGTTGTGTAAGGAATGTAAACAGAGGGCTTAAGGGAGAAGTTTAAGTCTTACTTTCTCACCTCACCCAGCTGGCCAATCGCAGCGTGCAGTAGCCAGGAATGTTGGATTGCTGTTTTCGTAAAATTACATAAAGAACACGTTGGACCATGCTTACGATGTCAGATAAGTGTCGGGGAAGAGGTCTCAGACACAGTGCAACCATGAAACAAGCACTTCTGATGGAGTATACTGGCCCCTAAAGAGTGTGGATGTTAACGTGGTAGATTGCTGGATACATCTTCCCTTTAAATCAAAAAACCCAGTTTCAATTTTCTCCTCATGTCAATTCATGGGTAAAATTTTAGCTTTCCCTTCTTAACCTCAACCTTCCTAGTCTCATAGTTGTTTTACTTTAGCAAACCAACACCACAGTGGAATATATAATTTGTGCTATTGTCACATCATTTGTGGTAGAGGATCATAATCATCACATCATTTGTGTATACAACATGTAATCTGCATGTTACAGTCTGTGCTCATTTCATCAACTTTTAAGAGATGATTTTGGAGCTATAACTTTATCTTTTCTCTTCCACCATATCTGTCCTTGGCACTCACTCTCTCTGTATCTGTTACAAATAATCTTCTCTTTCTCCCTATCTGTCCACCCCACCCTCTCCCTGTTCAGGGCCGTGATAAATGTTATCTGGGCTTTTGCAGCAGAAGTGGTGCAGAAGTAACAGCATAGACAAAAGGTTTGGTTGGCTTAATGCCTTAAAACCAGGACAGAGCTTCAAGTGTGATTACATTACTCCAACTGTGTGTGTGTGTGTGTGTGTGTGTGTGTGTGTGTGTGTGTGTGTAAGTGTAATGGGGGCTGATTGGAGGACCTGTCTTTCTAATGTTTGCTTGGAGCAATTGGACGTCAGCCAGGTGTCTTAATGTAAAGTTTAAGATTACTGGAGAGCTCCCTGACACTAAGTTGGAGGACGTGTGTGTGTGTGTGTGTGTGTGTGTGTGTGTGTGTGTGTGTGTGTGTGTGTGTGTGTGTGTGTGTTTGGAGCATGACAATGGCCACAAGTTGAGCTGAAATTATGCTTCTACGAAATTACATGTAAACGTTTCTCCGAACCTAAGCTATGAAGGCTAACTGTAGGCCGCAGAGAAGACACACCTTCCAAATTTCTTGTGTCTTTTCTTGTGTGCACTTGTGTCATTTTAAAGTTTTGATGCAGGTTTTATACGATTTAATCGAGTGGATATATCTATTGTTTTGTGTCAAAGGTTGCATTCACTCTCCTGGGCAACATGTTCTGACAGGCGGATTAATGGAGCTGAGATGAGATTACAGTACAACTGTGTGGGCTGTACTGCATTGCATGCAGGTGCTACACAAACTCAAAAACATGTTTCTATGTGTGCAATCACACTCGCAATGTTCTTTTTTTGACACTTGCATTTTGCATTTTGAATCTGCTTTATTTAGGTTCACACTGTTCAAGAATCCAGGGCTTCAACCAGGTTACAGAACTAATGGAGGGATACATTTTTTTTACATGTTTGAAAGGTTTCAGGTCTTCTCGTTTTAAAATGTTTTTGAATGTGGAGACTTCTATCCAAGGCAGTGTTTCTCAAATGGGGGTACGTGTACCCCTAGGGGTACTTTGGAGTACTGCAGGGGGTACTGAGATTTTTTTTATATATGTTTATTTAAAAAAGAACAGTCATGCATGATTCCTAAAATAATGATACACTATAATAATGGATGGATTTAGTGATTTTAAAGGTGCCCTGCCACACGTATTTCATTACTTTGTTGTAATGTCTGAAGTTCTACCATGTACTATAACAGTTTTTGTGGAAAAAATGCCTTGGTTACCTTGTTTCAGGCCATTCTAGTGTGGTATAGAAAGCCTGCAGGAAGACTCAATTCGATTTGTGCCAATTCTCATTAATATTCAACAAGCTAAGCTGCATGACTCTGATTGGCTAACAGCTAGCTAATGAGAGCCTGGCTATCAGCATTCTTTACCCAGCGCAACTGGGCCAAGCAACACCACGTCAGACTGACCAGCTTTTGTAATAGGCTCTATGCACGCATCACTTCCGCATTAGCGTGAGGATGTTGATTCAAATTTTACGTTTCTTAATTTCTTTGCAACTTTGAAGGTAATTTGCTAACGCTAGCTAGCCTGAGCTAGAAGCCTTGCTTTGGTTTAAGTCATGACTCCATCCTGCTTCTGGTTAATCATGCTTTAAATTAAGTTTAATCATGTGTATATACCTCTCACTTCATTTGTACTGTTATGAAAGTATCAGGTAAAAACAGGGCTATAAATTAGATCTCTGTGAGAGTCCAGCATACTCCTAGCTAACATTATGTAGCTGCATGCTAACGCGACATAGTTGTAATCTTGGCCAGTGCTGGTCATTTCTCCCCAAATTCCGGTCACTTTATTGCTAGGACATGTCCGGTTGTGTAGTATTTGGTTTAGAAGCCTTTATTGGTGATTGGTGCTACATACATATATCGTATATAGCTATACATACTCCGCTGCTATATGCTGCTACCGCTAGCGCTAGCGGTAGATATATATTATAAACCAAATACTACACAACAGGACATATACCAGCAATAAAGTGACCGCAATTTGGGTAGAAATGACCAGCATTGGCAGCCAAGATTACAGCTATGTCACGTTAGCATGCAGCTACATAATAGTTAGCTAGGAGTATGCTAACATTAGATTGTAGTGGAACAAAGCAGCACTTTCTAAAGTCAAAAATCACAGTTAAAGGCTTCTGAACCAAACACTACCCAATCTGACATGTTTTAGCAGTAATGCAACCAGGAATTGGGGAGAATTTAACAACATGGGCAGCCAAGATGACACGTTTACTGCCGTTAGCATGTAGCTACTATAGTTAGCAGTGGACACTAAAAGAATATAGCAGCAATTTCTACAGTCAAAATAAAGGCTTTTAAACCATATACAACATAAACAGAAAATGTTTCAGGAGTAATGTGAATTGGGGAGAATTTAACCACACTGGCAGCCAAGATGACAAATTTTACTGCCGTTAGCATGTAGCTACATGTGACAATGTTAACACTGCATGTTTTAAAAAAAGTGTTGGCTGCAGACTTTTGTGTTAGTTGTAAGAAAGTTGTCTTGTCGGAAGTTAATCACCCACCATTTATTCATTGTCTTTGGGAAAAGACAAAAAAAAAAATAACAAAAGAATTGATCTTGCAGCAACTACATTGCAGCACACAGCAGTGGTGGCTGGAGGAGCTGTCATCCTGTCTTTGAAAGGACACTTTCGTACGTTTATTCTTTGCGTTATTAGTCAAGACGAAGTATTACAACATTAACATAAACAACACAACAACAATGAAAATGAACAGTTTGGGATGTTTTGACGACAAGCATTCAATGGTAGCATATGGTAGCACAGCATTCTACGATAACTGGAAGTTTACATCCATCCTGAGATTTAACCAGAAATACATCATGCTCACCTGTGCATATCGCCTGGAGCTCAACAGTCCCGCCCACAGCGGGTTCCGGAAGTAAAAATACAATGCAATTTCTCCTTTGACAATTGGAGTATAAGCCATAAAATCATAACCATCGATGGTAGACTTAAAACCAACTACTACATGACTAAGCGATTGTATATGCTCATATAGGCTAGATGCCAAAAGTTCATGGGGCACTAACCTTGTTTTGAGATAAATGTCTTTTATTTGCAATGTCTTGGATAAGTACTCCATTACCCACAATCCTGAACAATCCCACAATCCCACAGTGATGCCTCTGATTGGTGGAACTCATGCTGGTGAGGAGGGGGAGCTGCCGAGAGCTGCCTGCACGATCCGTCATGCGCACGCCCAAGATGATAATCCTGTTTTACGAGGATTTATGATACTGCACGAATCACGATCTGTCCCACGCTTCTGCTGTTAGCCTCCACCGGGAAGCTAACGTTTGTTTAACTAACAGCTAATTTGGCTAACCACTAGCTGACAGCTTGATTCAGTCTAAAATAACATTAACTCAAACTAAACACTGGGTAAAGCAGACTACAGCTGACGTAACAGCTGTTATATATTTTAACGGTTATTTTCAAGTTTTATTTTCAGGGTCTTTTAAAGTTATTACATGCTGTCTCAGCTAGGTTAGCCGAATTAGCTGTTAGCTAAACTAACGTAGCTTACTTTATTCAGTGGTGCGTGGTGGTTTATGGGATAAGTAGTTCCTTCGCTTGATAATGAAAATATGTGCACAGTCTTTTTTGGGGATTTTCTGTTCGTTTTTTACTCGAAATGATAGGTTGTATGCTTATGAGTCACGTTGTAGCTGGTTAGCTTAAGGCATGGTCTGAAACTCTTTATGTGTGGATTTTTCCAGATGGCAATGGGAGAAATGAATGGGAAATTTACTTCCAGACCTCTTTATATAGCAAAGTTTTTTGGTCAGTGGGTACTTTTTTAAAGGTAAAATTCAAAGGGGTTAATTGATATATGTTTTCACTTCGGTCAGGTCAAATTGGTTGTTTGGAAAAAGAGAAAGCTGATTACACGAAACACGTATTTTTTTATTTAAATACGGATTAGAATTATTGATACCATCAGGCCCAGTCAAAATGCAATTCTATTACCCTTTAACCATTGCTAATCACAATGCTGGTCATGTATTGCACATTCCCCTTGTGACTGAGGACAAGCAGTTATTTTTGGAGTGTGTTCATTTTTCTAATGTGACCTCTGACCTTTTCTGAGATGAATGTGTCCAGGTTGCCTTAAACATTTACCTCAACCTTGATATTCTTTGAGAGGTAGTATTTTTTGATAGGTGGGGGATCCCACAGGACAGGAAGCAGTGGTCTGGTACACCCAGGAGCCTACCCGAGCCTCTGGTTTACTGAAAGCCACTCATTAGTCCAATCCTAATCATTTGGTTGTGTTTGCCCTCAGCTGGGGGGCTATATGTGTGTATAGGAATCTGCAGACTATGGAACAGTGGCCGCCCCGTGAGTAGATGTCTGCCCACCCGTGGTTGTCTAAGTACTGCTCTTTAGGGGTCTCTGTCTGCTTTGGGAGGTTATTACCATGGAGGGCCAGGACTTGGGGTGTGTAATTGAGGTCCTTGTTGGGGTGGTCACATTTTACTGAGTAGGTTTTAAATTACAGACCCTGACAGGTTTTTTTTTTTGGTAGAAAGGAGACCGTGATTGTAATTATTTAATAGTCTGCTCATTTAGCTGAGTTACAATCCTCAGTGGAGTTGTCTACTTCTGATCCAAAGCTGCTCCGGAGCACAGTGTTTCATTTGTTTTCACTGCAACTTGGGTCATGACACTATTAATGATGCTTGCAGCCCTTAAGTGACATGGGTTGTATTTATTATGGATTTGCTGTGTTGAAAAGAAAAAGGTTCCTCTGTGTATAGAAACAGCACTAATTCAGCTGCTTAATCGTGCCACCATTTCAGTTAAGAGTACAAAACAGGTACTAAGTCACTTTTGTCCCTAGTACAGTCTGAAATAAATGAATGCATTAATTCATACAATTAAAAGATACATACTGCTTTAGTTGCCAGTTGTCAGCAGTGTTGGGCAAAAAGTAATAAAATTACATAGAATGTAAGGATCGGTTTCTTCTCTGTCTTACCGGGAATGTGATGGATGGTTGATATCAGTTCAGTATCTCTGGGTTTAGTCTGGGTTGTGTTTGCTTGGCACAGGTGGTGTCAAGGGGGTAAGCTTCGCTTCAGAACGCGAACCTCCGATGGCGCCATTTTGTTGCTACAAAGGTATCACCTCTTGTTAGCATTCCACTGACCGCCATTTTTTTTTTACGTCACTTGACTGCGAATAACTTTACATCTGAAGCGTTTAAAGACTCTGTTTGTCCATTGTTTAATTCTAAAGAAACACGACAATGTATAAAAGGCTCCATTACCTTGTACTTCACGTTATGGCTCCGTAGCAGACGTTTTTGTAAAAATACGCTAACGATTGTGTCATAACCAAATGACTTACTGTCGCACAGTAGAGGATTTACCGTATAGTACAGGAGAAGCTCGCAGGCAGTTTCAACTTACATTAGCTGTTTAGGTTTAATTACTAATGTTAACTAGCATGTTAGTTAGCAATAATTAGCCTGTGCCTATGTTATCTCCTTACATATACCTACGCTCTCCGTCTCTGTAAGATTGGGAATGATTGAGATTTCTCTTGGCACAGCTACCAGAAGACTTACAACTTTCACACACGTTGCTCACGTCACATTTACGTTGTCTCTGTCAGTTGGAGGCTGCGCAGTAAAGCAAGAGATCATTGGAAAAGTGCTTCTAATAGCCTTCACTGGTCTCCGTCCGGAGCAACGGGGTCTATTGGTCCATTATATATATGTCAATGGGTGGTGTGGTGTGGGGAGGTGGTTAGCTTTTACCAAGAGAGGAGAAATGCAACTCTAAGTTGTCATGCATGTGTTCTTAGCTGGCTCGCTAACATTAGCCACTGTAAATCTACATTCAGAAGTCACCTGGATTTGTGATGGGGGTGTTCTGATGGTGTGTTACACAGAATCTCCATGTTACGAGTGGACTTCTGTAGAGCTATGAGCATTCACCATGGCTAATGCTAAACTAGCTTATGATGCTCAATAAATACCTCCAAAATGTAGTTTGGTTTGTTGTTTCCGCACATATTAAATAAAACTTTATGTGACATGTGGGTTTGGAGTTGTTTGAAGCCACCTTTGACAGAGCTACAAGTAACTTGCTCAACACTGCTTGTCTCATTGGTTCATTTGCTCACACCAGATTGCTCAGCCTATCAAAATAAAGTATGAAGCTCTGAAGAGACTATAGAAGAGTGTCTTATGGCCACCGGTCAGGTATTTTAAGGTCCTAAAAGCACCGATATGCTCAGGTAAAAAGGGCTGTTAAGATGGTTATTCTCAGCCACCAGGTGTTTAGCAAGTGTAAATATGTGTTTGTGTGTGCTGTGTGATTCTGTGTCGGCCTGATGTCTGCATTTGGGTTTGTGTGTTTACATTGTGCGCATATGCTGCATACTTTTCTGTGTGCATTCAGGCTGCATCATGGGCAGCTTGTGCACTTATTTTACTGGGCTTCTTAAAATAGCTCTGGCCCCAGTGTGATTGTGTGTTTATGTGTGACGGACACTTCTAAAAGCGGGGGGGAAAGTTAGCCTGGCAGCTTAAGCTGTCTCTGAGCCAAACCGCCAGCTCAATGTGTGGTTAGCCTGCACGACTATACTTAGCGTAGCGTACCCTGTGTGCAGCTATGTGTCTCTGTGGTGTGGGGTCTGCCAAATAGAGACAAGGGGATGCCTTTGTCCACCCCTACCTATTAATTCTCTCGGGGTGGGGGCTGTGGCTAACAGTTAAAGCTAACCACAGCTAAATTGAACTGTTTGTAAATCCAGGCCTATATATCTGTGTGTGTGTGTGTGTGTGTGTGTGTGTGTGTGTGTGTGTGTGTGTGTGTGTGTGTGTGTGTGTGTGTGTGTGTGTGTGTGTGTGTGTGTGTGTGTAAAAGCTACTCATTCTGTCATCAAATATGTGTTTTGCTACAGCATCAAAAACATTTACTGGCTTCCTTTAACTTTACTTTGAGGATACCAGCTAGCATATATGTTGACATGTGAAAGAAGCAGACATTTAAGATGAAATCTGTAATGCCTCATTCATGCAACAGGATAAACATTAAGAACTGGAACCACCCACCAGGACTCAAAAGCCGCTTTCCGACCAAGTAGTTACAGGAACGTATTTATAGGAGAAGTCCACTTCTAAGCAGTTCTACTAACTACTCTCCCCAAAACCGTTTTGCATTTGCACTGGCCAAGTGGCCATAGGAACTGGTAGGAGTAAGGGAGTGATGCAAGCACTGCAACGGTCTTTATAGCGTTAAAATCAGAAAACAAATACACCAAAAAAAGTATGACTTAAATACAAAATCTATTTCATAATTTAAACAAGTCTCCCAAAGAGAAACGGGTATCTCTCTCTCTACCGCCTCTGCCTAAGGCGCTGTGGCTGTGTGTGTGTGTGTGTGTGTGTGTGTGTGTGCCGGCCAGCGAGGTTGTCAAGCCCCCAAGTTTAACTCCGAAAAGGCATTTAACCTCAGGTTCCCGTTAATCTTATGATGGAAATGTGTTGTGATATTTAAACGGCAAAATAAAAGCCTCTTATTTACGAGACCGGTCTGAGAGACCTCCAGCTTACAGCGGATCTCTGAGCATGACTGGCTGAGCGACGAGCTAGCGGCCGGGGCAGGCGCTAGCTTGCTGTTGCGTCACTTTATGGTGCTTCGATTTGCACAAGACTGCATATTCTAAATCTTAACAGTTCATTTCTCACCTAAAATGTTATCAGAAGTGAATTTAGTGATGAATAAGATGGCAAAAATTGTTAAAATTGTCCCGTTGTTGGTCTGTCTATACCGGAAACCCGACCCTCGTTGACCTAGGTCACTATGCGGAAAAGGGAAAAGACCCTGCCCTGAAGTAGGAGCTGAAAGAGTTACAGGAACTGCGGTCAGAGGAACATAATAATCCCCAAGTTGGTCCAGTTGGAACACAAGAAAAAAGTGTTCTAGGAACTGCAAAAATCCCTCTGGTCAGAAAGCGGCTAAAGACTCAAAAGCACAACGTGGGGAAGTAACAAGGTTACTCAGAAACACGCACATTGCTCAGGAAATCTTTTACTACTGTTTAATGTTATTGATGTGAGATTGAGATTGCAGTTTCTGTTATGTGACCTCATGTAACATATTTTGCTGTTGGATAAGGCCTCATGTTAGCACACCTGACTAAACTTATCCGGACACAATATATGCATGTTGATGTAGTGAGGTTATGGCAAGATAAAGATATTGTATCTGAACAACTAGTTGTGGATTTTATTACTTGCACACTGAACATTCAAAAACTTAGAGTATGAATCATCTAAGACAAATAGATGGTGTGAAGTTTGAAATTATGTTAAAGTCCAGTTTTACAGCTTTTGCACTGAACAATATGCTAGGCTTGGGGTTAAGATTTGGGTTTATTCAAAGGTTTAGGGTTAAGGAAACAGGATTTGACTCCAAAATTAATCGGTTCTCACAAAGAGGAACGTGTGTGTGTGTGTGTTTGTGTGTGTGTGTGTGTGTGTGTGTGTGTGTGTGTGTGCTTCAAGTGTGATTACATTACTCCAACTGTGTGTGTGTGTGTGTGTGTGTGTGTGTGTGTGTGTGTTTGTGTGTGTGTGTGTGTGTGTGTGTGTGTGTGTGTGTGTGTAGAAGAGTGTGAGAAGACAATGGCTGTTGCCTGCATGCCTTCACTATGGTACAAAATGTTCTGGGTCAGGAGAGCTGGCACTAGACCAACAGTCCCCTGGAGTAACCTCAGTCTCACTACTCCGTAACTCTCTCATTTTGGCTTGCATTAACTTACAGCCCAAGCTTAACCCCCACATAGTTACACAAATGCACACTGTAATGCAAATGTAACCTTGCCTGATGGTATAAAGTAGTTTTTTTTTTTTTTTTTTTTGTGATGAAACACACAGTATTCCACAGTTTAGTAACTTAAAATATCCACATATATAAATTGGTAACAGGGACCAACATACACTTAAGTAAACATACACTTAGATAAGTAGACAGACTGGAAGGGCAACATAATCACATTGATCCTTTGCATAGTGATACAGTGATAGTGATTTATCACACACCTTTTTCTTGGCTGTTATAATTACTGACCTGTACATTTTCTCTTGAGTGCTCATTTGTTTGGTCTCAGGAATACTCTCGGGACGTTACAACTCTGACCTTTCAACGCTTCATTATTGGTGACTTGCAATGCTGTTGATGGAGGAAGTGAAGCTTATTACAAAATTTTCAACCCAAACAATGGAGTCAAGATCTTTTCCCCTTCCAGTAAAACATAAAAATGAACAGGGCTGTCAAAGCCTTTGACTTTTGCCAGGAATAATATTGGTCTTGCTTTAGGTACCGCCTTTTTTAATGCTGACTCATTAGGATTTTGGGACTATGTTAAGTTTAATTAGTCATGTTTTGTCTAGCATTTTTTTTTTCTACCTCATCTTAAAATCAAAGTGATTGTCAAAACAGTATCCTTAAAAAAAAGCCCTGCAAAACATTACAATTTTCAACACTCGTTATGTGCTCAGGCAATTACTGTAATCTTTCATATTACTAACTATTTGAACCAATAAACCAAATTTAAAAAGCACAGATTCAGGTCTGGCATCAGGAGTAGGTGATGTGCAGTGAAAATAGTACAGCTAATGAGAACTTCTTAAAGCAACACTAGAGAACCTACAGGTTGGAAGCAGATTGTCCATTACATTACATTGTCCAGTTCATTCGAACTACAGATCCGCTGCCCGATTTGCCAAACTTGCATAATGTAATGTAATGGACAATTCTGCTCCCAACCTCTAGGGGGACCAAAGCGGGAAAAGTTCTCTAGTGTTGCTTTAAGACCAATTTATGCTCCTGTGTTAAATCCATTGACATATATATAATGGACCAATAGACCCCGTTGCTCTGGACGGAGACCAGTGAAGGCTATTAGAAGCACTTTTCCGGTGATCTCTTCCTTTACTGCGCAGCCTCCAACTGACAGAGACAACGTAAATGTGACGTGAGCAACGTGTCTGAAAGTTGTAAGTGTTCTGGTAGCTGTGCCAAGAGAAATCTCAATCATTCCCAATCTTACAGAGACGGAGAGTGTAGGTATATGTAAGGAGATAACATAAGCACAGGCTAATTATTGCTAACTAACATACTAGTTAACATTCGTAATTAAACCTAAACAGCTAATGCAGGGGTCACCAACGCGGTGCCCGCGGGCACCAGGTAGCCCCCAAGGACCACATGAGTAGCCCTCAGGCCTGTTCTAAAAATGAAAGTTTAATATTGATATTATCGGTTACCCACCTTGTTAAGTCATTGTTGATAATTATTGTGAGAAATCATTAACATGACCAGTGTCTTCACATAAATGAGTATCATTAATCATTAATAATCATATATAACTAAAGGCAAACTGAGCAAATTTGTTATTTCAGAAGAGTGTATCAAACTGGTAGCCCTTCGTATGACTCAATACCCATGAAGTAGCTCTCAGTGTCAAAAAGGTTGGTGACCCCTGAGCTAATGTAAGTCGAAACTGCCTGCGAGCTTCTCCTGTACTATACGGTAATTCCTCAACTGTGCGACAGTAAGTCATTTGGTTATGACACAGTCTTTAGCGTATTTTTACAAAAACGTCTGCTACGGAGCCATAATGTGAAGTACAAGGTAATGGAGCCTTTTATACATTGTCGTGTTTCTTTAGAATTAATTTATCAATGGACAAACAGAGTCTTTAAACGCTTCAGATGTAAAGTTAAGTCAAGTGACGTAAAAAAAAATGGCGGTCAGTGGAATGCTAACAAGAGGTGATACCTTTGCAACAACAAAATGGCGCCATCGGAGGTTCGCGTTCTGAAGCGAAGCTTACCCCCTTGGTTAAATCGACGCCATGGGTACGTACATATACATGGAGACACGGACCCCACGCCCTAGCCTGACGTGCACCTCTCAAAAAATGTAACGACAGCGACGCAACAACCGTGATTGGTCCTCTTGACTTTGGCTTGGCATTGCATTTCCCCCTACTCATTTCCAGGTTCTCGTTTTCCATAAACAACATGAAATCAAGAGAGGGTTCAATTTTCCTGCTACAGATTTCCCACCTTGGTCAGAAAGCAAAGGGGAGACTCTTTTTTTCTGCCTCTAGAGTCGGTACTCACTCCGAAGCTAATCCCTGTCAGTCTCTCACTCACTTTACCACACACACACACACACACACACACACACACACACACACACACGCCGGCCCTGTTTTTCTTTTAAAGAGATCGACGCAGACACCAAAGCCCAAGTATAAATTTCAAACCACTTACGTAGGCTACAGTGAAAGCTCTGCGTAGAGCGTCCACAGAAGCATAAATCCCGCTCAAGTCTGATCTGAAGGGGCTGAACAATAAATTACTAAAGCGACAAATGTTGTTGCCAAATTTAATCAGCTTTAATAAACATTAATTCCATGAGTTAGCCAAACTATATAATGAAAATTGTGGCTGTTGTCTTGTTGTGCGTGTGCATATGCGTGTGCGTGTGCGTCCGGAAGGAACTTGTTTTGGTGGAACGTGTGGGTTAAAATTTTCGTTGTTGTTGTGCAACATAAAACTCAGATTGGACAGATAGTCTAGCTAGCTGTCTGGATTTACCCTGCAGAGATCTGAGGAGCAGTTAACCATAGTCCTCATAAATCGACTGTAGTTTAGAATGCCAACACAAAGAAAGCGTAAACTGAGGGACATTCAGCCAAAAATGAGGGACATCTAGCAGAACCTCTGGCGGCACCGGAACAATCCTGTAAATGAAATGTCGTCGATATAGACTAATACAAACCTGATGCAGCAGACGTCATTTGTTTAGAACAGGAAATGGACGTTTTGGATTGAATCTTCATTTGTTATATTAATGAACAAGGTATCTATTTAAATTTAATTGTGATAATTTTAGCTTTTAATAACAATGTTATGTTTTGATGGCTTTTTATGTTGAGATCAAACAAGACTGTATTTTCCTATAATCATGAGATGAAAAACTTTTCAATTTGTCTCTACAAAAAGCTTGTAATGTTGAGATCAGTGAATAGATTTACTGAGTTCACAAAATAAACAAAACTGAAAAGCCATCCATACACGTGCTCTCTGGACTTTGGTAAAAATATATAAATCCTGCAAAGCAAGACAGGATGAACACGGATGTTCTTTCTTTCCAAAAGGTGACACTTACTAGATTTCTACATTATACTGTATCTGTGGAAGCCGTGAACATTTTACTTCACTTGCAATTGTGACAACTGAAGGACCAAGAAGAAGATTCACATGAAACAAACATAAATTTAGAGTCACTGCTAAAACAATATTATAAGTATTATTCTCAACGGGTCAATGATCAGGATCCATCACCCATCATCACCGTAATTTAGCCTGGAATCTGCCCAGTTTAGCACTGATATCTGTTGTTTCCCTCCTGACAGCATCCACACGCAGATGTTCTACTGAGGGTTTTTTTGCAGATGGAAAAACTCTGTTTATCATCATGGCTCTCTGCCTGTCCTCAGCAACCACTGCAGCCAGGTGGGATGCGAGCCTCCACAGACTCTCCTGTGTAGATGCGGCGCTGCCTCGGCCTGCTGTGCAGCACCAGGATGCTGCGGAATTTTCATTATTTTCAAAGAGGCTGCTCCTTCTTGGGTGGTCCCCGCCATGTGTCGGCCATGAGTATGTGTAAATATATGTGCGTATTTGAGTGTGTATGGGAGTTTGTGTCTTGTTGCTTGCACGTTTTGTGAATAAATTTTGTCCGCGTGGCTTTGCAAGTGTGCGTTTTTTGCCCAAAACTGCACATGTCACGGATTCCCTTCCCACATAATTAGCCATAGCTGCATTTTACGAGGGTGATAATCTAAACTGGGCAGCAGCCAAGTGGTTAGGACACAGCTAAATACAGCTGTTATCCCCTGCCTTTTCTCTTTCTTAGTAAAATTAGACTAGAATCTGATTAAGATTGAATCTGTTTTCACAACTGAAAATACCATTAACATATAGAATAGGTCTTTAACAAACTGAAAGTGGTGACCCTTGACTTTCTCTCTATAAACAGTGCAGGGCATTGTATAGGCTCCAGAAGACAATCACTCTCATCTAAAAGTAAGATGTTGGGTAACTTTTTTAGGATGTTGGGTAATTCCTAAAATGGGATTTGTGGTATATGGAATACAGATTTGGAAGCAATATACATATAAAGGAAGTGCCACTAACTAATTTCCTTTGGTTTGGTTTATACTGACATTAGACCGATGATATCAGAACACGTGATGCCGTGCCTCCTGTATAAGTCTCCAGAAGAAGAAAAAAAATCATTGGTGTGGTCAGGTTGCTGCAGGGTTTGGTGAGTACATCAAATGTAAACCACAAAGTCCAGTTTAAAGTCTTATCAAACACAAAGTCACCACATTGCTGTTTAAAAGATGGAAGAATACCAACTCCTACTCAGGACACCAACCTTTTTCTCTGTCCCAACTATAGATGTACAGTATTGAGAGAGCTGGATGGTGTGACATGTCATTCTTGCCAATTAGTCCCACGGGCCAACAACAATACAACCCAACAAGGTCAATTATTTATTTTTAAACCTTGAAGATTTAATATTAAGGACTACCTTATAGCCAAGAAAAGCATTTTTATGAGTGTGACATCTCAATGTAAGTGATTGGGACAAGGGGAAATAATGTGCACACAACATGGAGAAAACCAAGAAAAGAAAAGAGCATTTGCTGAGCAACTTTCATTGAAATCTTGGAGTCCAGGATCTGGTTCTCATAATATATCCATCCTCTTAACACTTGTGTTTAATAGTAAAATAAGCACAATGGTGCAAAACTAGCTGCAGGCTACGATGTAATCTACCCAGTATGTGCACTTGGACATCTAATAGTCATGAATGTGCATAACTTTTTGCTTACATACTTTACAAAAATAAATTCACAGCTCCCTGATTTAAGATTTTTTTGTACTGATTTTTCTGAATGCATGTCCAAGCATAGAGCTCCATCAAATACTTAAATATGTGTGGTTGTTTGAGTCAGAGAGAGAAATTTGACTCTTCTCTTCCAAAATGATTTTTCCATTGTTTTGGCCAATTCCACAGAACAGGGAAACTGAGCCAAAAGAGCCAACTGTTAGTCCCAGTCAGGCAAATGTTTTTTTAGAGTAGGCTACACTATACACCAGATGCATGTGCCATCATACCATTATCTAAATACCAATGTAGCACACTAATCACAAAGAGAAACCGCAACCAATTTTCCTGGTGTGTCTTGTCACACTGCCAATTTACCAAAAGTACTGCACTTTCAAGCTTTAGAATACAACTAATAAAGAAGGCACTACAGTTAGTACTGGGTTCTCCATCTGTGCTGTTTTCTACACCAACTAATGAAACTGACAAACCCCACTGTCACTATTGAGGACGGTCACCATCTTCTGTATGTAATTGACATTTTAATGAATTTACACTCATATTCAGAAAAATATAGAGCAACACAGCAATTAACTGCAATACAATCAGTGGCAGTGCTTACTGTTCTGTTGCATTGTGCTTTGACTAGTGCAGTTTGGAAATGTCAGTGTTTCAACTTGCAAATTCAACCTAACCTCAAATGGACAAAATATTTAACAGAGCTTGAAGTGTATAGACAGAAGCAGTTAATTCAGTTCTGTGGCCAAGAGCTTACCAACAGCAGAGGAAGCTTGTTAGGAGGACGTTGCATGGCAGATATGAAGATAATTCACACTTTGAGCTTTTGTAGATGCAGTTCTCGGGCTAGAAATAATGGTCCATAGTATCTGTTGAGTAATTATTATTGGGGAAACATAATATCTATAATGAATTTTCTCTTGCACAGAGGGAGAACCCAGTGCTGCCTGTAGTACCTCATTCGTTGAATACCAGATCCCAATTGCCTAAAGCCCCTTTCATGCACACATTTTGAACTTATCTAGACATTCACTAGCAAGGACCACACAATCAACAAGATGCGTTTGAAGAATTTATTAATACATGATTGGTGTGTGAGGCGTGAACTGGCCTGTAGTTCTTCCGCTTGCTGACTGCGTTTTGGGGAAGTTTCGGTACAGAATCCGCCGTAGCACCTGGGCACAATGGACCTCCTTAGGACCCTACGGAGAGGAGGAAGGAGAGGAAGAAAGAAATGAGAGGAGAGGATTAGGTGGGTGTTGGAATGCTGGAAGAGGTGCGGTCCTGCTCTTGAATTTCTGCTAGATTCTTCTTCAATTACCCAGAGGAGCTGTATGTGAGAATGCAAATGTCTGAATCACTTGGACTGGACATTAAAGGAACTTTATTCTGCCAGCTCCCTAGTACAAAGTCTGTGTAATGCCCGATTGAGCCCATGTGTGAATAGAACAGGTCACTGTCCAGAGAATTCACAACGAGCGGGTGGGCATGTTGATGATGCGGCTGGCATAAAACCGGAAGAATAAAACATCCGAGGATCAAGAAGGGCAATTTACACAAAAATGCAAATGAAAATGTCTAAAATAAGAGACGATGTGCCTTCTGTTGCTAAGGGTCGACGCCAAAATCGTCAGACAAATTCAAGGTCTTATGAACAAATTACAATGAGAGATCATCTGGAAGTGTGTAAAAACATTTCTTTGAGATTAGAAACAGAAAAAGATTTTGCCGATAAGACTTTTCTTAATGCACAAAGATTGCAAAGATTTATCGCAAAGACATTGACTGAGAGAGAACTTTTGCTCTTGCATATCAACTACCTGCAGCCAGAGGAATGTAATGCAATATGTTAAAGAAGAAGGGATACAGACAGTAAAACCACTGGTGGACTATTGAGAGACTGGAGAGAATAAGGAGGTGTAGGAGAGGCAATAAGAAAGGAGAGACTACAAGAAACTGAGAGAGTCTGAATCCTGCTGAAACAGAGCTGTGGGCAAAGACAGCTAAAGGCTCTGACACACCAACTCGGAATACGATCTCGTATTTTACAAAAATAGTTCACCAAAATGTGTTTCTGAAAACATTTTAAGCGAGAAATAGGCCATACAGTTGCTGAATCTGTCTGTTTTTTTTGATCGACAAAGGTCAGTTTGAAAGATTTTCATCAGATTTTGAGAGGCGCTCGTCACTCATCCCGCTCGTCATTTCCGGTAAGTGTTTTAACATAAGTGCACTGATTTGCTAGTCAAGGGCTAGCACTCCACCAATCAGATTGGTTATTGAGTCCAACTGCCCACTGGCCGATTCAACAAGTCAAATCGGCCCAAATTAAAGCCGACGGCTCCTCCGACTGACGACGGCACGGAACACACCAAACAGACTTGAGTCACCGACCTCGCCAGACTGTCCGACGGCCGTTTGGTGTGTCAGCGCCTTAAGGTGTTGATTTCCTGTACTTAGTAGAATAAAAAAACATGCTCTTTTCAGGCTCTTTGAATGATTCCAAGTATAAAAGTGTGCATGTGTGTGTGTGTGTGTGTGTGTGTGTGTCAGTCTGAGTGAGTTTGTCCTTGTTTGTGTGAACATGCCTCTTTCTCTTCCCCATTGGCAGGAACAATGGCCTGCGGTGAAGTCCTGAGGAGCAGCCAAAGCCGGGAACAATGCGAGGGGCGTTGTGTGCATCAGCAGGAGGTGTTTCATGCCCAGCCCTCGCTGGTGGGGGGGCGTCAAGCATCAGGACTAGAACCAGGTGAAATGCCTGGCATGCCACAGTCGCATCTGGCTTTCTGCAATAGAAAACCATCCTAAAGAAACGCAGAAAGGGAGAAAGTGAAGTATTATGTTCAGCGTCCAGTGGGGTGGAATGTCGTGCTGGGAAGGACGGAGACTAGCCAGTGGTTTGTGATTGGACCCAAGCCACTGATTGGACCCAAGCCACCAGTGACCACAGAATCTGGCTTTTCTCTGTGGGGGGTGGAGGGTGGGGGGGACACACACACACACACACACACACATATATATATATATATATATATATATATATATATATATATATATTAACTAAGTGCATCAAAACATAGATACATAGATCTATATATTTTCATGCAGTTTTTATGTCAAAATTGGGAATGAAAAAATCTCAGCAGTTCAAAGAGACCGTGCAGGGCTGGTATTCATACTATGTAATCACAAAGTCCTTAGTTCAAATCTTTTTTTTAACAACAAGTCCTTCAAACTGTAGAGCAAGACATGGAGACATGGAACGCCCCAATGGTTTTGTTGATCCGTCCATCAACTCCATCCTCCTCTCTACGGGTTTTGTCACTCTATGATACCACCACTTCCTTCTTCCTCTACAGCCGCTAGATGGCTTTTTAACTGGAACGTGACCATGTGTGATTTTGAGGCACTTGTTGATGCGGCTCATGCTGTTGTTCTTCTTGGGAGAACAGTCTCTTTTTCTAACACCAACAATAATTTTCTCAATTATTTGATTAACCAATTTTTTTTCTCCAGAAAATGTATAATTATGTCTCATGCTGCTATGCGCCTGCACTTTACGTAATAATGTACAATAGTTCAGTTTAGTTTATTAGTTTATTTGTCAGTGACCATGCACAGTTCAAGCCCTGTACCAGAGTTAGCTATACAGCTAATTTACATCTGTGGTCCCTGGGCAAGGGAAATAAAAGGACAATATAGACAATACAAGTACATTATTTGACTAAATGATTTCACTATTGTACTATTTACTCTAGTTTTAATCTTTTTTACTATCTTCACATTCTCTGATTCATGTTCTTGGTTTAATGTGTTTTTCTGTTTGTACCACAGAGTAGCACTTTTAATTTCATTGTATGTACTTACAATGACAATAAAGTCAATTATAATTCTGATTCTAATTTACCAAACCTAAGGTGACATATTCAAGTTTTGTCTGACCAACAGTCCAAAACTAAAACATATTCAGTTTACTTCTATATAAAGAAAAGCATAAACCCCTCACTTTTAAAAGCGGGAACCAGTGAGCATTTTTGCTGAAAAAAAAGACATTTATTTGCTTTTGATCAATTAATGAACTAATTGTGTTGGTATCTGTAATGTGCTTGACACTTATTACATGTAACATCTGTTTATTTAATCTCTCATTTGCTTGTATGTATTACTCACCTCATTGCTCTCTCATGTCTCTCAGCCTCACTTTTATAGTAATTAGTGTATTATTAATGTGTAGTATTAGTGTAGTATTAATCATGTGTTCTTAACACACACACACATGCGCACACACAAACATGCACACAAACTCACACCCCCAACCACCACTTTGCTGACTTGACATTAACAAGTCAGAGAGGCTGAACAGCAAGCCAGGACACATCGTTTTTCTCACTTTTCCTTTTTGGCTCCACTTCATGTCCCAGATCTCTCGATCATTCACACTGATGGGAGGATATGGGTAGATTGAGGAAAAGAAAGAGTAAATTCTCCACACACAAAAGCAAAAACAGTCCAATTCTTATGTACGTCCCTTCTCTGTTTGACAATCTCTCCTTTTTTCTTTTGCCCTTTCTCGCTATTACTTTTTATCTCTTTCTCTGCTTCTCTTTCTCTGTATCACCCTCCATGTCCTTCCCTAAGGTGTGATGTTCATTACAGTAAAACCATATGTGCTGCATTGGCCTTGAGACGTAGCCAGCATTTTATTTTATGTAATTTTTAATTCATAGTTCCTGCAGAGAAGGAAAGAACAGGATGCCAAAAACACCTGGAATCGCTCCAAGAGTCTTAGGTTAGACAGGTTGTGATTTCAGTGCCAATATTGCAAATATATATATATATCTGTGTGTGTGTGTGTTGCCTTATATAAATACCTCTCTATCTCTTTTCATATACAAGATGTAAAAGCAGGATTTTACTGATAGCTGGTTGAGGTGCAGTTCATTTATAACTATTTTGTATCAGACTGCATGATTATTTTCATTATGGATTAATCTGCTGATTATTTTCTCCAATTAATGAATTGATTGTTTGGTTTGTAAAATAGCAAAAATCACTATTACCCTTATATTTTTCAACTACCAGTTCAAATAAATTAAGATTATTAAAATAGCCTCATTGAAAGCTGGAAAGCTGGAACCACAGCATTTTTGACATTTATGTTAGCATTTGTAGAGGTTAGAACTTAATGTTGATGAACTGGTTTTGAGGGGCCTCCTAGGAATTTTTGCATAGGGCCCCAACATACCTGAGAATCAGCACTGTACACAACGGTGTCTTCTTGATTCTGATGGAAAACAAATGACACCTTAACACATACATGAATATATGATAATTACGATAAAAACAACAGTACCAAAAAGCTTAGCATATAAAAAGGGGAGATAGGGTTGATGAGTTGCAGCAGCAAACAGTAATGCAAGCTTGACTTCAGTGCTAACACAATCCGGAACCAGAATTATCCTTTAAAGCTTTAGTTTTTCAGATTATTTTTTGGTCTTTTCCGCCTTTATTTGACAGGACAGCTAGGTGAGAAAGGAGAGAGAGAGGGGAGGAAGACATGTAGGAAATCCAGGAACCCTGGACCTCTGCGTCAAGGCATAAACCTCCAAGTATATGTGCGCCTGCTCTACCCATTGAGCCAACCCGGCCACATGCGTAACTTTTTGATATTAATGAACATCCGTTACATTCAAGCCATTGCCAAATGAGTCCCATCCATCCATCTTTGTCCGCTTATCCAGTGTCGGGTCGCGGGGGGAGCAGCTCCAGCAGGGGACCCCAAACGTCCCTTTCCCGAGCCACATTAACCAGCTCTGACTGGGGGATCCCGAGGCGTTCCCAGGCCAGGTTGGAGATATAATCCCTGCACCTAGTCCTGGGTCTTCCCCGAGGCCTCCTCCCAGCTGGACGTGCCTGGAACACCTCCCTAAGGAGGCGCCCAGGGGGCATCCTTACCAGATGCCCGAACAACCTCAACTGGCAAATGAGTTGCTACAAAGCTAATTAAGACTATCAGCTCCACAAAACTCTCTCTGTATTTCTCAGTATGGCTATGTTCAGAAGATTGTGTCGTCTGGCGACTTTCGCCCGCAGAACGTTAAGTGAACATAATTACCTCTTCTGAAGAGTCCATCATGTTTTTTTAATCCTCCGTGTCCTCCTTGGCTTCTAGCAACTGCGTGGAGGAGGGGGGGCTGTGCACGATCACGGAAGGCTTGTATCATGTGGACGCGCCGACACTGTTGTTGTCATTACTTAGAATTCCTCATGGGGGCGACAGAAACTATGCACTATAGCTTTAAAATGTATGTAAATATGTCATTCATTGCACTGTTGATTATATTAGAGCAATTCAAAAACAATATCCAGCCACTGCTGACAAAAAAGCAGGTTTGTCTCCAGTTTGAAGAGACATTGTGACTTGTTGTTAAACAGGGCAAACATGGAAAACACTCCAATGAATGTATACGGTGTTGCTGAAATCAATAACATTTTATAGTTGTCCACAGCAGCAGGTTTTTAAAAATACAGGTGGTCAGTGACACCTTTATGAATGAGTAAGGAAGTAAGATTTCTACGGCCGACCGTAAGGGACTTTAAAATGGTCAGTCATTTAAGGAAAACCCTTAAAGAATACACACAGGTTTTTACAGAACTACAATTTCAGGGTTCTTTTTAGCAATCAGTGTTAGATTTGAATTTCAAAAGAAAGACACTAAAGCTCATTGACTTGAAGAGAACAAAATCAATGTATTAATTTGCATCACCAATGTTTGAGTCAAATTGATCTGCAAGTTATTGGCGTCTTTTCTTTGAATCCCACTCATCACTGATTTTTTATCCACCAGCCTCATTTTCACATCAGGTGGACAAAGCTTTGTGCAGATCGTAATAGGTGCTTTGGGACGTGTTTAACCCTTCTGTCTCAGCGTCCTGGCATCCTGTCCTTTATGTCAAATCTCTTTTAATCATTGTTATTGATTGTTCTTAATCACTGCTTTTGGTTTCATCTCATTTGGTGATCACTTCTGCTGTAATAATGATACGCCCAGTGCCATCTGTTAAGCGTGAAGAAGATCTGGTTATCAGCCATGTGGCACCTATTCCCAGTAGACGTGCCCATACGACGCTCAGATGACCTGCTCGTCCAGTATGGAGATGCTGCTGTGCTCATTACTGTTTCCTACATGATACTTGGTAGTGCGTGTGTGTGTGTGTGTGTGTGTGTGTGTGTGTGTGTGTGTGTGTGTGTGTGTGTGTGTGTGGATAGTGGATAGGGGATAATCTATTAATTGTTCCCTTCAAAAGTGTGTGTCTATATGTGTATTTTCCTTTGTTTGTGTGGAAATAAACATTTTAAAAGTGTGATGCAATCATACAACCCTTTTCCAATGTATGAAACTACTGCTTTGCACAACTTGTGTTGCAAAAAAAACAAATCCGTTCATTGTATTGCCATTGATAATGTCTTTTTACAGTTTGGATTTTGATGTCTCCCAGTCATTAGATTCTTAAGGAAACCCTTTGGTGTAAAATGATCAAACACAATGACAAAACACAAAAGGGGGAGGACATCCAAACTCAAGTATATCCCTCAAACAACGTTCCATCAAAGAGACCAAACAATCAAAGTGTGGAGACTCAGAAACTGAATTGTCATTGAGGGTCGGCGCTCAGAGCGAGGACACTGGACTGATAATGGGTGCTCTGTACTGGGCCTGATGGCCTGCAGTTTTACAGCCTTTTACTGTCTGGTAACTCAGCGCCAACAGATGTGTTTACACAACCTTTATTACCAGTCATTAACGAGCTGTCAGCATGTGTACGTGGAAACAATTGAAGGTTTACCTCAGAGACATATGTGCAGGGGTTACCTTCAAGCGAAAAACCTCAACATTTTGGGAAATAACCTTGTCTGCTCTCTGAACTATTGTTATAGTAAGGTAGCTATATCAAAATGTTGATATCAATTTCATGTTTGTGCAGGCGGTAGGGAGGCCTAGGGCATATTTGGTCTCGCATTCGCTTGGCACAAAGACTGGAAGCAGTCAGGAGAGTGTTTAAAGTCAGGAAGTTTGGGTTTAAAAAATTGAGTAGCAAGTAATCTAACTAATTACAGCTTCTGTTGAGTATGAGTAATGTGATTACTTCATTCTAACACTGCTTGTAAAGGGCTATTTCTCCTTGTATGACTGAGACAGAAGACTTATCAATAAAAACAAACTAGTGAGAATTTTGAGGAAAATTAGAAAAACGTCTTCACACTATGTTTGTGTTTTGTACATGTTATTGTACAACTAATTTGCTCCTGGATTGCACATCTCAGTTTCATCCTTGCAAAAAACATATTTGTTGCAATAACCTTGCAAACTGCACTGTTTTGTTACTTTTTTTTTTTTTTTTTTTTACAAATTCAGCATGTTGCAACAGGCTTTGTCGATTACAAAAACACATATTTTTCACGTGAGCATGTTTTTTTTTTTTTTCAAAAAACAATTTTTTTACCTACAAAGATTGTAGATAGTGTGAACATCCAACCCAGCAGAGACAGCATACAAAGCAAAAGAAATGAAAAAAAGAAAATTCAAGCTCCCAAAAAGCCCCATAATGTTTTGGGAGCTTGCCTTTTCCGTGTGTGAACAGTTTTTTTTTTTTTTTCAGGATTTTTCTCCTTATTGTTTTCCCCACACAGAATAAGATAGCAATACCAATACTTTGCTCTTTATTTATTATAGAAGGAATGATCATGAACTTGTGCAGTGTGGTCAGAGGTGAGGGCTGCAGAGCACCTGGCAGGAACTCAGTGTACTACTTCATTATACTTCAGCAGGACTAGAGCTTGAAGACACCTGAGACTGATTCCAGGTCTCCTGAAAATGTGCAACTTAGAAAGTGTGGAAAAAAGAAAAAAGATGTGTAGCTAATGACAAAATAAACTACCGATACAAGTAAATAATAGCTGAAAAATAGCTAAACTCATGAAAGAGTGAAAGAAATAAAATGTGTCTAGCAATAATAGAATATGAAAGTAGCTCTGATGAGGAAGTGAGAGTGTGACTGTGAGTTTATGAAGAAGGAACTTGACACTGCATCTATTGCTGTCAACAGTTTTCTCATGTTTTCAATTCATCTACTATAAATATCATTTTCAATCTGACTTTTTGGTTCTGTTGCATCATGAAATGTCCTTGCTCATATCGTTCCAGTCTTTCTTTGCATATGGTCTGAAGAAACAGACAATCCTTGAATAAATTGCAGGGAAAAATGACTTGAGAGGCCATGTAAAAGACTAAAAGTGTCTTGTTTATTTTCTGCCTGTCCAGAGTTTGTTGCTGTTTCTGGTTGGCTGCAACCTAAGCTTTGGAAAGGTCCACAGCTGCAGGCTGTAGTGCACTGTACAGACCACTGCAATCATTGTAGAGCATGTCAGCCAAGCAAACACCTACAGTGGACACTCCAGGGAGTGTGTGTATATGTGTGTGCATATCTGTTCTGTTACATTGTGTGTTTAGTTATGGACAGCTGCCAGTGGAAGGAGAGAGAAGTGATGGGGGCTGGTTGGATATCAGTGTTTGCTCTGGCTCTGCGCCAAAACACAGCTCTGTTTTTCTCAGCTGGCGATAATAAATGGAAAGGAGAGAGGCAGAGAGAGAAAGAGTAAGACTGGCCATTAAAGAAATAGAAAAGAAAAGGGAAAAAATATGGAGTGGGATGAGGAAAAAGAGGAAGAAAAGATGGACAGACAGGCAGAGGAAACAAAAAGAGAGTAACATCAAATTTAGAAGGATCAACGCAAAAGAAAAGAGAAAGAGAGTAAAGGGGAAAGAATAAAAGCAGAGGAGTGAAAAAAACAAAATCTAACAGCACTCAATAGAAATGAGTTGACTGTCCTTGTGTATGCATGGGGGGTTATAGCAGCAGGAGGATGAGGAAAGAGTAAAAAGGAGTAAATAGAAGTGAAGGAAGGGGAGATAAGGAGTAGGAACTGACAGGAAAATAAAGAATAAGAAACAGGAAGAAAGAAAAGAAAGGACAAAGGGAACAATAACAGGAAGGAACAGGAGAAGAAGGAAAGGGGAAGAATACGGCCAGCAGTGCACTTTAAGTCTGTGTCCTCAAAGTGATGTTGAAGATAACTCGGGGAGCAAATGTCAGTGTACAGACGATACTTTGTGTGTGCAATTTCCTCAAAACAAATAGTAGGACTTGTGTAAAATGTTGTGTACATGCAAGCCATAGCACACACAAGTTTATTATATTTATTTTTTTAAAGTCATCTTTGACATTCAGAGCTGCCAGTGACTTAATTCCAGTTAAATGACAAATCCGGCACAAAATGAACCTAGGGGTTAATAACACGTGTACCGAGTCGACCGTTCTCTGGGATATGTTTTCATGCTAATCGAATGTGACAGGTTTTAACGCAAACCGCTAATTAGTTTATAACGCGAGTTGTCGGGGCACAGATAAAAAAAAAAGTAATCGCTATTTCTTTACCACTAACAAGGCTCAAAATAGCACCACACTTCCACGGTAGCATAATGAGGGACTCTACATGTAAACCGAAGCATTGAGAACAGACAGTTTATTAAAAAGACAGTTAATAAAGACAGTACCGTTCATGTATACAGGCGGGCGGCATCTTGGGAAAACAGTCACGACCAGTTGAACAACAAACGCCGTGTAACCAGTAACATAGCTCAAGCACAGTGTTCGTCGTGTACGTGAATGGTACTGTCTTTATAATCTATCTTTTTAATAAACTGTCTCTACACTTACAAAGTTCTCAATGCTTCGGTTTACATGTAGGGACCCTCATTATGCTACTGTGGAAGTGTGGTGCTATTTTGAGCCTTGTTAGTGTTATTGAAATAGCGATTTCTTTTTACTTTATCCGTGCCCCACCGACTAGCGTTATAAGCTAATTAGCAGTTTGCGCTAAAACTGGTCACATTCGATTAGCATGAAAACATATCCCAGAGAACAGTCGACTCGTACACGTGTTATTAACCCCTAGGTTCCTTTTGCGCCGGATTTGTCCTTTAAGTGTCAGTCTGCTCCAATGAAGCCCACTTGTTTTTATTTCCCTGTTTTGATGACAAAATCATGACGAGTTCTATTCTGTTTGCAGTGCACTGCCAGCTGACCAAACAGACACTAAAACACTACAACCAACAGCAATCACCACTGCTACTGCTGCGCTACCACTTGCACCATTGATGTGATAAGTGAGCCACTCTATCATAAACT
Source organism: Perca flavescens (assembly GCF_004354835.1). NCBI lineage: Eukaryota > Metazoa > Chordata > Actinopteri > Perciformes > Percidae > Perca > Perca flavescens. Next base: position 16,515,929 of record NC_041338.1, read on the forward strand.
GTTTCAATGCAACTGCTCAGTGATCAGCAGCAGAGTAATGCACTGATCCTCCAATCAGACACAGTGACGGTGGAAATGACTACTCACTTTGCTGATTGAAATCATTTTGTTCATCTCACTACAAAGTTTCTTCATTTAAAAAAAAAAAATTGTTCAAACGTGTAATCAGTAAGCGATCACATTACCTTAAATAATTAGTGCAACACCATGAACAACCTACTGTGTTAATGTCCAATGTTTTGTTGGCCCATGTTGTCTCTCATGAGACAGATGTGGTTGGACAACATGTTGTGCAGTCAACATTCAACATTACCGTTGCTGCTTCTGATGGTTCTTAGATCAGTCTTAAATTCTAAATACAATTTGTAACTTGTTTAAAATGCTTTGTTCAGTTAGTGATATACGTTAAACAGTGTTGGCAGTTGAACTGTATGGACACGTCAGCCCATCCTTCTTCACAACCCTTCTCCCAACTCTGGTCAAGGTGGGTCAGACAATACCCAGTTTTCCACATATTTTAAGCAGGATGTTACTGAAATGGGGCATACATTACAGCGAATGTTACACATGCACTGTTGGCAGGGGCGGTGCACAGAATTCTGGGCACTGTAGAAAGTCATTCTCTATGGGCCTATCCCCGCATCTACAGCTATTCATTCGAGCATCTTTTTGGGCCCTCCTCACATGAGGGCCCTGGGTACTCTGTCCCATTTTCACCCCCAGTCCGACATCCCTGACTGTTGGTAAGAAACACACACCCTCACACACACACAGAGTGCGTCAGAAGGTAGCACATTAGCGTCATGTTCGCTCATCAAGCTGTACAGCGGTTACAATCATAAATAATTATAACAATGACAGAACCCGTACATTACCTCCTCTCTCTCATGCACACACTGACACACACACATGCAACACCAGACCTATCATCCCCCACTTGTGACTTTGATTGCAGCGACCACAAATCCTGCCGGGGCGGTGTTTATAGTGTGTAGTTGTCGCCTTGGTGCAACTTTAGAGTCCAAGAAGTGGGCGTGACACAGAGCGACACGACTTCCAACTTCATAAAGAGCAGCCAGGCGCAATTAGTACAGTTTTTTTTCTTTCTCTGCTCAGAATGGGGGAAAAAAAGGGGGGTGGGGCGTAAACCACCCACGCTAGTTAATTGGGGCCCACATCTGACACAGGCCTCTGCACTGATGTTAGATCACAGCCCAGATGTGACATTGTGGGCAGATGAAAGAGTTTAATAGACTTGATTTTATTTCCATCCAGCAAGGAGCAACCGGAGGTTTGATTCCACGACAAAACATTTGGAGATGAGGACTTCCGCCTACGTCATGGCCGAGAACTGTAGGTAGACTCCTCAGCTCCAACAGACCCATTAAAAATAGCCGTTAAAAGAGTTTATTGATAAATGAATACAAGACTACGTGAAAGAGAAAACTCAGTGGATATGCCGATCCGAAATCCGAGCAGGAAAGAAGTAGGAAAAGGGAGTAAAATGGAGGAGGGAAGACCAGGCCCCAAACAGCTAACGTTAGCTGAAGCTACTCCAGTGAAAACCAGCGGGGATGCTAACAACATGGCTAACACGGGGGCGAACAATGTGCTAGCGGAGTTACAAAAACTCCGACAAGAAAACACGAACTCGTTTCGAGATCTAAAATCCTCTCTCACCAGAATGGAGACCAAGTTGACCGAGATAGCAACACGCACAGACGACTTGGAACAAAGAATGACCGAAGCTGAGAACAGAGTAAGTGTTACAGAAGACAGTCATGCTAAACACGGGAGGGTGCTAAGATACCTGTTGCGCAGGGAAGCTAATCTCACGAGTAAATGCGACGATATGGAGTACCGACTGCGCCGCAACAATATCCGTTTATATGGTATCCCGCAGGAATCAGAGAAAGATGGCATGATTGACTTTGTGATACACTTTCTGAGGAGTATGGTGAAACTGCCAGAGGGTCTTGAACTTAAAGTGGAAAGAGCACACCGAGCCCTTGGGCCAAAACCCCGAGGCGCGGCACCACCACGGTCTATCATAGTCCGCTTTTTGGACTTTCAGGTGAAGCAGACAGTGCTACAACAAGCATGGAAACAACGCAATGTCCAGTTTGAAGGCCACACAATCTATTTTGACCACGATTATTCGTCTGAAGTGCAGAGGAAGAGGAAAAAGGTCCGGGAGGCGATAAAAAAGCTCAAAGAGAAGAACATCAAGGCCCAGACACTGTACCCTGCCCAGCTGAAGGTTTCCCTGGGATCAGGTACCCGCATTTTCGCAACATTGCTTGAAGCACAACCTACACTTAAAGATTTGGGGGTGGACATCGCCTTGGAGGACAGAGATGTCCTTGAGATGGAGATGGCGCGTGAAGCCTGGACAACGCAGCCCAACGGGAGGAAAAAAAAACGGCAACACCTGAAGACATCAGATATAAGGGAGTTCATTTATGGAAGGGACGCAGATGATTAAAACTGGACAGGTTAGGCTTAACATTTTGCACTGAAGTAAATTGGGACTGGGTCTGTCTGGAGGGGGGGTGGGCTTGTATTTGATCTTGGCCTTGGCACGGTCTGAATGCAACCACAGGTTTGCCTGGAAGATCGTCTCCACTGCACAATGTCCACTTTACCCGGAGAGCAAGTGCTCTCTGCCCAATGGACACCGGGAGTGGGTTGCCCTTTACTTGTTCTTCAGTTGTTCTTATTTCAAGGGCTAGCCACTGGTTTTCTGGAAGTTTATAAAGATTTGTTCATCATAGCTATTCACACTGTTATTATCTCTGTTCTCTTTGTTTCGGCACTCGGCAATATCATGTATGGTGATATTTGTTTTCTATCTCTAAAGACATGGTATGAGTAATCTCAATGTGGTTAGTTATAATATAAATGGTATCAATCATCCCATCAAAAGGAAAAAAATGTTGTCCCAACTAAAAAAACTAAATTGTTCAATTGCTTTACTTCAAGAAATCCATCTTGATGATAAAGAGCACCAAAAGTTACGGAGGGAATGGGTAGGACAGGTTTTTAGTTCGGCGCATAAAGAGGGAAGAAAACGAGGGGTTGCCATATTAGTGTATAAAGCTCTGGGCCTCACTGTTGACAAAACGCATGCGGACAAAGCAGGTCGGTACATTTTGATTGTTGGAACAGTAGGAGAGATAAAAATATCCATTTTAAATTTGTATGCCCCAAATGAAGACGAAATTGCTTTTTTCAAAGACATCTCAGTCGTTCTAACCTCATTAGTTGAAGGGTTGCTCATATTGGGTGGGGATTTTAACTGCGTGTTGAACAAACAATTAGATAAACATCCTTTTGAGGCTGGTCCAATATCAAGAAAAACAAGGGTACTACGGACTATGATGGAAGAGATGGGTTTAGTAGATGTATGGCGCCAAAAACATCCTAAAGAACGAGATTACACATTTTTCTCTAAAGTACATGGTAGCTACTCCAGAATAGATATGTTATGTATGTTAAAAGGAGATGTTTACAAAGCGACCAGCTGCCATATTGAATCAATAACAATCTCGGATCATGCTCCGTTAGTCCTTTCGTTGGTTCTGGATAAAAGTAGCAGTTTAAAACAGTGGCGGTTAAATGTTTCCCTCCTTAATAATTTGAGTGTTGTACAAAGGATTAAGCAAGAATGGAAAGATTATTTAGATCATAATGATAATGTAGAGGTCTCGGCCTCTACGTTATGGGAGGCAGCGAAAGTGGTTATAAGAGGAAAATTGATAGCACTATCATCTAAAATTAAGAAAGAAAGCATTAAGGAACAACAAAAATTGGAAAAAAATATTTCAGACTTAGAAAAGGAACACAAGGAGACTAGTCAAGAAAATACTCTTCAAGCTTTAAAGAAGTGCAGACAAGAGCTTAATGACCTGTTAACATAAAGCGGAGGGGGCCCTACGATTCGCTAATCAACGATATTATGAATCGGGAAATCGAGGTAGTCGACTACTAGCTTTTCAATTACGCAAAGCACAGGCCAGTCGTACAATAGCGAAAATTCAACATCCAAATTCCAAAAAAGTCATATCTCATCCTAAAGATATTGCCGATGCATTCTCCACTTATTATGAAGCACTGTATGACTCACCGGAAGCCACTGACAAGGCAATTAAGATTGAAAGATTTTTGGAAAATATTAACCTACCTTCATTAACTGACACCCAATCTGAAGCATTAGTAAAACCAATCTCAATAAAAGAAATTGAAGGTGCCATTAAGAATTTAAAAAATAATAAGTCCCCATGGGTGGACGGCTATCCAGGTGAGTTCTATAAATGTTTCAAAGATGAAATTATCCCTCTATTACAAAGAACCTTTAATTATGCTCTCACTCAAAATGATCCACCTAAATCTTGGTCTCAAGCAACAATATCCGTAATCCACAAAGAAGGCAAAGACCCAATAAGTTGTTCTTCATATAGACCAATAAGTCTGTTATGCTATGACATGAAAATATTAACATCTATATTGGCCAAAAGATTACAGGAGTGTATAAAACATGTAATTGGTACTGACCAAACTGGCTTCATACCAGGTCAATTGGGAATTAATAACATTAGGAGAACATTAAATATAATGACAATAGCTAGGAAAAAACAGACCCATCAATGCTTCTCAGCCTTGATGCTGAGAAAGCATTCGATAGGGTGGACTGGTTGTTTTTAGAGTATACTTTAAAGAAATTGGGATTTCATTCTAAATTTATCAATTGGATTGGGGTGATGTATTTAAATCCTACCTCCAAAGTTAGGGTGAATGGCTATATCTCGGACAAATTTGTGCTTAAAAGAGGAACCAGACAGGGTTGTCCCCTCAGCCCCCTGTTGTTCGCAATTAGTATAGAACCATTGGCAGAGTTGATTAGGGAAGATCATAGAGTACAAGGAGTAACTGTCGGAGACACAGAGTTCAAACTGTCACTGTATGCCGATGACGTTATTTTATATATTTCTAACCCATTGACTTCTGTTCTTGCATTGTTAGAGTGCCTGAGATAATTTGGATTAGTTTCGGGCTATAAGGTCAATGAAACCAAGTCACAAGCTTTCTGGTTGGTAGGGGACAAACCAAATGAATTGGACAAAATAGCTCCATTTAACTGGCCCACCCGGGGCTTCAGATATTTGGGTGTGGTTATTACGCCTCATGCTTCCCAATTGTATAATGAGAATTATGGTAAACTAATGTCCAAAATCAAAGCAGATGTGGGGCGTTGGGATATTCTCCCCCTGTCTTTAATAGGCAGAATAGAAGTGGTAAAGATGAACATTCTCCCTCGTCTTTTGTATCTTTTCCAGGCCTTGCCTATATGGATACCTACATCTGTGTTTAAAAATCTGGATAAGATGATTTCTACATTTGTGTGGCAGGGGAAAAAACCCAGGATCCGGAAGAGATTACTGTGCAGCTCTAAGGGAGTTGGTGGCTTGAGTCTACCCAATTTTAAGCTGTATTATGGGGCAGCACAGTTACGAGCAATAGTAGAATGGGTGATTCAGGATGTGGATACAAATTGGTTGTGGTTGGAGAACTTCTCGAGCCCATCGGTTCCCTTGGAGACGGCATTATTTTTGGAACAAAAGAAATGGAGAGAACTTAAAATACAAAATGAATGGATTGCCTGTACTCATCGTATATGGTCAATGTTGAGGAAGAGATTGGGTATTCCTCTAACAACTTCACGTGCACTTCAAATAGCCAAATTGAGTGACTTTCCTTTCCTAAAACAGATCCCGGTTTCTTGAATTGGGCAGGGAAGGGACTGATAACTGTACACCAGATGTTTGATGGGGAAATCCTAAAATCCTTCAAACAATTACAAGACAAACATGGACTTTCCTCCTTAGATTTCTTCCGATATTTGCAGATACGGGACTATATAAGGTCGAGTGGGGAATGGGAAGCCTTGAAAAAATCGCCTACCTTAATGGAATCCTATTTGATCAAAAATGTCACTGAAAAAAATAAGAAAAAAACGGTTTCAAATTTATATAATTTCCTACAGACACAATTGTCAGATAACTCTTTTGAAATAAAAGGCAAATGGGAATTAGATGCAAATATTATTATTGAAGATGAGGAATGGATTAAGGCATGTGAAATTAGTCACAAAACCACAAATAGTCCCGTGTGGAAAGAATTCGGTAGGAAAGTTGTGATGAGATTCTTTAGGACTCCTTCGCTTATATTCAGTTTTGACAATAGTAAATCAAATTTATGTTGGAGAAATTGTTACCAAATTGGAGATCATACTCACATTTTTTGGGATTGCCCCATCCTGAGATCCTTTTGGCGAGGAGTTACGCGGGAAATTCAAGTCATATTAAAATGTAACCTGTCGTTAGAATTTGTTCACTGTGTAATAGGAGTGGCCCCAAGTGAGGGTCTTAACAAACAGTACACTAAATTGATTCAGATATTACTCTTAGTTGCAAGAAAAATGATTACTAGGTCCTGGCTCAAGGTCCAACCCCCTACACTCGAGCAATGGCAGAAGGGATTGAAGGAGATATACTGTATGGAGAAAATCACGGCCCAACTTCACTTGAAAGTTGATCAGTTTAAGGATCTTTGGGACCCAGCTATTCATTATTTTGGTTGGACACAATAAAGTGTGAGTGAAGAGGGATTCTCTTGCCTTTTTTTTTTTTTTTTTTTTTTCTTCCTTGCACTATCTTTTATATATTTTTTTTATATTTTAATGCAATAATATGTAGATAAAGAATACTGCTGAAAAGATGTAATTGTTACTTTAGATACCGATTGACATTTTACGATTACTTATTATTTTTTATTTTTTTTAGTGTAAGACACTGCAGAGTGTGCCATTGTTCTTCTATGTTTGTAAAAAACAAAAGTCAATTAAGATGTGCATTTACTTAAATAAAAACAAACATTTGGAGATAATTTTAAGACTAATGGCTTGATAAAGCTGGACTCTCCATCTTGAAACTCCCAATCCCAATGTGTGGAGCGGAAGGCAGGGAGGCAGATAAAAGAGGCTCCTGGGGTGTGTTTGTTCTTGTTCGTTTTGAAGTTTTCTGTTGACGATAAGAGCGTCCTCTGATCATAAGGCCTTATTGTTGAACTACTCAGAAGGCAGCTCATTACGGCCATCTGATAAAAAAGAGCAAAACAAAAAGGCTGATTTGTGTTTTCATAACAAAAGATAAACACATAATATCTCAGTCCCAGTGGCTTTGTTTGCTTACATTGTTTGCCTCCCCTCCTGTCCAAGTGTCTCTTGAGGCTCGCTTGGGGCTTTAAAATCTTAACACTTTCCTTCTTTGTTGGGGTACTTTAATCAAAGGGGTGAAAATCCTCTTGGATGCGTTACTGAGACAGTCAATAAGCCACTCAGCTACCAAGGAGTCAAAGCTTCTGATCCACTGTGAAAACCCGATCCACTCCACTACTGGTTCACTGAAGCGAATACACACGGTGAAACGTTTACCAATGCTACCGATGTAAAAGTGAAGTACATGCTGTGGTGCATCTCAATTGTTCATCTTCAATCTTTAATGTTCGGGGTTGGTTGTTTGGTGCTGAGCAGGTAGGTTAGCTCATGGGTTTTCAAAGTGGGGTCCGGGGACCCCCAGGGGTCCTTGAGATGATTCCAGGGGGTCCACAGCAAAGAGGGGAATCATTTAATTTGAACTATAATTCCAATTAATAAGTAACAAAATAAAGTGTGACTTTCTGTAATAAAACATCTAAAAGCAAAAATCCTATCAGATGGGGCACCATGGGACAAAATCTTATGAAATGGGGGTCCGTGGTCTGACTTATGTCAGTTTAAGGGTCCTATTCGTGAAAAAGTTTGGGAACCACTGGTGTAGCCTATGGGTTTTAGAAGTTTTTTTTGCTGTAAACAGACACACAATGAGAGCGATGAGACTGAACAAAACAGTAAAGTTGTGAGCCTAACAGCTAATCAGTGAGCTGAAACTCTCTATAAAGCTCTGCAAAGCTGAGGGGAGCTGCAGATTTAGGTGATAATTCTCTGTATATTCGTATCACTACGAGCGACCCCTTTCACATTGTGACATTGTTTTCCATTATCCCTTGACTGTACAACATGTCGTCTAACCACACATGAACAGGCCACACTTGAAAGTGGGGTGAAAAGCGAGAGAAGGGGCACACGTTTGGATTGTCGCTCCTTAAAGGCATTCATGGAAGATATGGGTCAACAAAACATTCGGTCTTTGCAAACCGAAATTATGTACGTGTTTATTTGCATATAGTGCAGGAAAGTGAGATCCGATCACAAGTGGTCACTCAAGACGCAAGTGGAGAGGCATTCTACTGTGTGTGTATGTGTGAACTGATATACTTAAGGCTGTGCGCTTGTGATTGGATCACCGAAGACGCATGTTAATGCCAGGTCTGAAGAGGGTCAAGAACCTGCCAAGTAGCACTTACTGTTAGGGCAGCTTGTGGTGGCCCAACACTTTAAAGGTCCCATGGCATGAAAATTTCACTTTATGAGGTTTTTTAACATTTATATGAGTTCCCCCAGCCTGTCTATGGTCCCCCAGTGGCTAGAAATGGGGATAGGTGTAAACCGAGCCCTGGGTATCCTGCTCTGCCTTTGAGAAAAGGAAAGCTCAGATGAGCCGTTTTGGAATCTGCTTGTTATGAGGTCATAACAAGCAAGGTTACCTCCCCTTTCTCTGATTTGACCGCCCAGAGAATTTGGCCCACCCATGAGAGAGAGACATCATGGCTTTCAAACGAGAAAAGTGGCAGTTGGTCGAGGCCACATCCCCACCCTCCACCTTGCCCCTCCCCCTCTCTTCCTCAATAGCTTCAGACACAGAAATGGCACATCCTAAGGAAAGCTCATTGTGGGACTGGCTCTAGTGGCTGTAGTTCTGCACCAAAGCTGAATTTCGGGAAAGAGACTTCAGATACAGTATTAGGGGACCACTAAGGTCTATATAAAAGCATCCAAAGAGCACCATGTCATGGGACCTTTAAGACACGGCATGTTGGTTTTTACTTTAATTTGTCACCTATCCACATTTGAATCAGAGAAATACTGCGTCAACAAAAGCAACATCAACACGTTGGTATTGAAAAAGAAGAAATTACAATGAACTAGATGGTCTGGAAGCAACCAGAAGTATGCCATCTTTGTCTCGGCCTTCTACTTCTCACATCGGTCACACGGGGGCATACTTGAACTAACAGACTGCTCTTTCTCACCGACTCTGGACTGTTGTGACACACACACACACAAACACACGTGCACACACACACATACACACAAACACACACACGCCCTCACTCACAGAGGGCTCCGACATTCACTCTCACACAGGGAGACACCCCCTCTCTTTTGAAAATACACAATCGCCATTCACTCTGCAAAATCCACACACACCACGTCCTGTCTGCTTGGGTACACTTCATCAGCACACACACGCTCCTGCACATGCTCACACACACACACACACACACACACACACACACACACACATCACAGAGGGCCCCCCGCGTTATTGCCTCTCCATTTGCCTGTTGCCATTTGTTCCACACGTTTTGTTGGTGGCTGAAGAAAAGCTGCTCAGAGCTGGTGGTGATGTGAGGCAACATGATGGAGGTGCTTGTCCTGACTTGTTGAAGACTAATATGTCATGACCCGGGACTCAGAGCATTTATAAGAGGGATGTTTTCAACACTCAGGAAACTTTGAAGAATCTACTGGTGATGCACTGATGTGATCTAAACATACTTGTAGTTCCAGCATTATAAAAATGAAACTGTAAAAATGAATCTCTGTACCCATGCACACTAAAGGAGTATGGAAAACACAAAAACATTATGTACAACCAGGCTTTTTTGATACAGTGGATGTCACATGGTCCAGCCTTGTTCTGAGAGGCAATATTTCAGCTTGTATAAACACACTAGATGCAGATCGGCACTTCCATCCTTACTCCTATGAACACCAAGATGCTTTAACCTATTCTATCATACGTCTTTGTGGTTTCCAGTACTGCTGCAAGTGCATCATCGCTGCCTTATCTCTTCTCTTATCATCCCCTCTCTCTCTCTCTCTCTCTCTCTCTCTCTCTCACACACACACACACACACACACACACACACACACACACACACACACACACACACACACACACACACACACACACACACACACAGATCCCATTTCCATCCTTTCTCTCTTACTGCTAGTAAAAAGCTATGTATTGTTTTCTGTGTGTGCACAGGCTCGTACAGGACTAAGAAAGTTATCTGATTATGCTTACACAAACTGGATGGACCACACACCAGCATGAACATAAGCACATATGGTGAACACAATATCGGTAAATGTTACCGAAAAAAAAATTAGCTAAAAAAGTCACACAATATGCGTTCACGTTTTATTTACGTTTGCAATTAATTTGCAAAAGCATTTTACTGTCATTTATTTCGGGTATGTTTATATGGAAAAGCAGGCGTAACTGCAGCATTTCTGGAAAGCCCCAGTCTGCAAACCATCCGGAGTGATGAGAACACTCCTGCACAGACGGTTGTATAGACCGAACCCAGTGACCCTTAGTCTGTGCTGTCCCTGTGCAAAGTATGCAGTCTCCCTTTGTCCCAGTGTTATGCGTTTAAGCACTGTGTTGTTCCGAAAAACAGGGACATTTGTACATATTTGTATGAAAAGATGTTTTATTTACAAGATGTGCATGTACGAAAAACAGTGCACAATTAAGACTGAAACAGGTTGAGTTTTACATAAAATTGAATGACCGGATTCTTACAGTAAGCCTCACCAAAATCACAAAGCAATTCATTATATCTCAAGCCAAAAAGCAGCAGCCATTTGACAAATATAATACTACAAAGTTTCAGGTTTTGCAGGCTTTTTTCAGTTCTGAGAATACAGTCTCTATGAAACGGGTATGCTTACACTTAACCCACTCTCACCCAAAGGCATACAAATATCACAGGTTTACTTTCTAATGTGAAATGCTGGATACTTTCATCTCCTCAAGCCTCTAAAAATCCTTGAAGCAGAGAACATTAATAATCTCTTTTGATAAGGGGTCACAAAAAGACAACATTATTCTGGTGGATACATTGCTCCTAACAGAATATGTTGATTCTCCCTAGTGCCCACTCTCACGTCCCCGGTGACTCTCTAGGATGCACTCAGGGATCACGAGGAGGGTTTTGGAGGGTTGAAGGTAAAAAGGGGGATGAATTTTGGGGACGCACAGGAAAGGGGGGTGCCCACGGTGTCTGGGAGCAGATGGCGTGCCTCTTCCTCTCTCTTTTTGGTGATGTCCGCTGGGAATTGGAGAGGCCTTTAGGCATTCCTTTAGAGGCCAGAGACAGATAAGTGAGTTATGCACTTCACCACCATCTGGGCTCAGACAGCGCCTGGCCTGCAGCTGACAAGAGTGTGCGTGTATGTGTATACTATAGTAATAGTAGTGGGGAGGGGTAGTGGTGTGTTTCCATAGCGATAGGTCCTATTCCTGTAGAGAGGTCTGTGCATCAACTCACACGCCGCCCTCCTCCGTGCTGCTGTGTCTTCATTGTTAACTCAGATGCTGAATTTGACAACGTTTTTTTTGTTTCTTCCTTCTTTTTTGTCCTTTTTTTTTGTCCTCCAGTCCTTAGCATCATTGTCAACAAATTTCAGTCTATTCTTGTGCAGCTGACAGTGTCTTCATGGAACATAGCATCTGTTGTGAAACAGAGGGAGGGAGCGAGGGATGATGGCAGGGGACCATGTTAGGTTTGCCAATTTCCCTATTCCCATCGTTCAAGGCTTTGTGTGCATTGTAAGATGCTGTGCTGCACTGCCAGTTCTGATCTGCGCTTGACCTGCTGTGTATATGCCTATTGGTATCTCTGTTTAGGTCTTTTTTCTTTTTTTTTACTCAGTAGTAACATTGTGCAAATACATCTGTGTGCACAGTTCTGGAGAATTTTCTGACTCTGCCTTTAATTTTTTCCTGTTACTCAAAACCTTTTATCAATAAATCTTATTGTTGCCGTTCTAGTGAAATAACAACACTTCTGCTTCTTGCACCACAACTTCTGCTACCACTACAACTTTCACTGCAAACTATATTGGCAGAAGATAATAAAAACCAACCAACTTAAACGTGAGCCCTCAGCCTGGACCGTAAAACGTTCTTTAACATTTATTGTTCAAAGGTTACTCCAACATTTTAAATTGATAAAGTAGTCTTGCAAGAGACATATTTGATAAAGAATGGTCTATAATCGATGTATGTACCACTCGTATGGGTTAAACTTAAACATTGCTGGATTATAGACTTTATCAAATGCAACTTGTTGTGTATTTTGGGCTACTATTAGATCTGTAGTGAGATACACCTGACAGGGTGACCAATTACCTGTTGGTAACTTTAGCTTCCGTTGTTGGTGTTTGCCATGCTGCTGTAAAGACATGCTGTTGGGCTAATAAAACAGTTAATATTCCGTCGTAGTCCGGGTTATCATTGTTATATCTAGTAACATGAAACAGTGAAGAATATAAAACAACTCATAATAATAATAATAGTCAAAAGACATTGAATGTTCACTTTCATTGCACAATATTAGTCACTTCCCAACAGCGCTAAGATCTTTTTTTTTACTAAAATCTAAGACACTAAAGGACAATTGCATGGTCACACTTTCTGAATAACACCCTGTGATGAATTTAAATTGGAAAGATTTGGCAATTTCCATCTTTGTCAGGCATCTGTTGGCATTCTGATGCTCTGATGGGGTACAGTGCCAGCTCTATGAAGATAAGCCCTCGATACATTGATTTCCATGTACACAATGTAGGCTGAATACCCACTGTGTGAGTACAAAACCCCATCACACACACTGAGACGGTTTCCTTTTTCCTTCAGTCTGCCTTTCTGTTACTTAAGTCTTCTTCAAAGCAGCCTACCGACACATCACCTGCTTCTCTTTCTCTTCTCTTTCCATCTATCATCCATAAACATTTAGTGTGTGTGTGTTTGTGTGTGAGTGTGTGTGTGTGAGTGTGTGTGTGTGTGTGTGTGTGTGTCTGTAAGCAGGCCTTCCCTGCTGTGTTATTGCAGGCTATGTATCAGCCCATTGGCATTGCCCTGCATGGAGACTAAAAGATGTTGCTAATCCGCCAACAGAATACAGCAGGTCAAGCAGCCAGCAGCGGCTGAATTCAACCCCAGGACCACAGCCACAAATTAGGACAGCCTGACAAGGCCCTGCGGCATTCTGGGTATTGTTGTGAGCTGCCAACAGACCTCTAAAGCCTCTGGCCCTATGTGAAGAAACAGCCAAGGAAAGGTGACGATTAATAGTGGCTTGGTGACCTGGGAGTACAGCTATAAATCTATATCGCCACCAGACGCTCAATCATAGTGCACGCCTGTCTTTCTGTGTGTTGCAAACACACACATACACACACACACACACAAAGAACACCATCAGAGACACCATCAGCACCGTGTGAAAATTCAAACGCAGAGAACAAATCAAACTTTCTACTTTCTACAACATGAATACGAATTTTTGACATTTCAGCTTCTCCTCGTCAACCTTTCTCAACTTGCAAGTAGCTGTTTTTTCAAAATAAAGCGTCATTTTCCAAACATGATGCTAGCAAACGCAAGCAGCTGAGGGCTAGCGGGATGAACCCGAACTCTGCCACTCCTCGATGCTCTGCAGCCTGATGAATGATGGTCCTTTGTTGTGTGTCCCATAAAGGCTGCCGTGGCCATCCCTTTTTATAGGACCTGGCGAGCAAATGTGAGGCGTGAATAGCATTAGTCCGAGTCAGTGCACCCATAGCTGTGAAGCCAGCCCTGAAAACACAGCCTGCTAGCCCTCCTCCCCAAGTTTTATGAGCCAAGATGATTGAAGAAAACTGCACAGCCAACAGAGAAGGACAGGGAGGAGAGGAGCACGGAGAGGCATCAGAGATGGATGGATGGACAGATAAAACAGAGACAGCAGCCGTTCAACAGAGGACTCACATCCCATGCAAGAAGGGGAACAGGTTTGGTTCAGAGGGACTGAAAAGGATCCAGACAAAGGGAGAGAGTAGAAGAATGGAGGTGGAGGACTCTGGCTGTCAGGACTGGCGCTGGGATGGAGTTAGATCTCATTTCTCAAGTGTCATCATCGCACTATCTGTGTCTCCTCTTCTCTCCTCTCTGTCCAATTACTGCCACAATGAAGCAGGCCCCTTCCTGCAGAGCTGCATATGGCTCTCTGGTTGTAAAGCCATCACTCCAAAGTGAAGCTATGCAGTTTTTGATAGGTACAGTGTGTGTGAATCTCAAAGGGCCACATTAGGTTGTTGTTTGACTAAGTGTGAGCCGCTGCTTTGACACATGGCTCAGCATGATTTCCTGTGAACATGCCACCAGCCTATCACAGACAACCTATGGTGAATAGGATAAAATCATCCACTATCAGTTTCAACAGTGTCTGTTTTCTCCCATGCCAACAGTCTCACTTTCGTTTAACTGTAATGTCTTGTAAACTGACTTATAATAAGGAAACTAGAGTACTTTGATTTGATAATGTACCATATAATTCTGACTCCAAAAGCGGTTTCATATTTACAAATTTAAATTGAATGTGAATATGTTTCTTTATCTAATAAGTAAGAGGAGCTATCTATCAGGACATAACATGGGACAGGTTTTTACAGACTCAAATTTAACAACCTCTGTTTTAAAGCTGTCTTGACATTCTGTTAGATTGAAATTCCCCTGACAGCTGTGTTGTAAAGGCATTCAATAATCACATAGCATCACTGGTCACACCCACACACACATGGTATTGATGGTGCCAGTGTTTGTGCAACTCCAGCTCAAGGTCAGCTACAGGATCAATCAAACAGGAATCAGTGTCTTTCTCAAGGACACACTGGCAGCTTGGACACTTGCTCATGAATGACCAGGTCCTTCAACTGACGTTGCTTGTTTAGTGTTGAAGAGCTGGTTAAAAAAAATGTTGTTGACTTTCAAAACGTTTTCTGCTTGACATGTTACAAATGTCACTATTTTAATACTTTAATGAACTACAAGCTATTGCTATAATCTCTCATGTGATGCTCCAAAATCTCCGTGGACATACTGTTATAAATTGCTTTTACTGTTCATCCATCCAGCTTCGTCCGCTTATCCGGTGTCGGGGGGAGCAGCTCCAGCAGGGGACCCCAAACTTCCCTTTCCCTTGGGCTCCCTTTTACTGTTAAATGACCTAATAATACAGATAGAGTGTGAACATATGGCTGTTTTAAATAATGGACACATACAGAGTTATATAAAATCCAATTGTTCAATCCTGATCCTATAGCCCTGAGTGTGTGTGTGTGTGTGTGTGTGTGTGTGTGTGTGTGTGTGTGTGTGTTCAAACTCCTAAAGTTTTTTCAAATCAATAGCTGACCTCTTCACCTTTTCAGGCGGGCAAACTGCCGGCCCTATAGAGAATACACATGCTTTATTTGATGTTTTTAAAAAAAAAAAAAAAAAAAGAAAAGTGGTCTGGGATTGCCTCCAAACAGCTCTCACAGACCATTACCCAACTTGTCAAAAACCGATGCTCTGCTACGGCCCTCGGCGTCAGATACCGAGGGCACTCAAATACACTAGCATGGGCGTAGATTTTGGGGGGGATGCAGGTCATATGCTTCGGTCCCAGACTGTGGAGATATGGGATTGCCACTGGTTGCAGAATCTCATCTCTATATCTCTCTGCATTGAGATTGCCTCCAATGATGACAAGCCTTGTTTTTCCAGTGAGGGAGATGCCACCCCACACCACCACATTGCCTCCACCAAAAGGTGTTACTCTATCAGTGCAGCAATCAGCATAGCGTTCTCCGCATCTTCTCCACACTTTGACCCTACGATCCAACTGCCGTAGGCAGAATCATCCAATCCACCAAACACCAAACGAGTCAATGGCAGAATAAGTTGTTTGGCAATGGCAGAGAAGATTTGGCAAATCTTTCATGGGCGTAACCCACATACTCAGCACTGCTGCTCATCCCACAAATGCATGTTCCTTACAAATGGGGAACCATTTGAAAGGGAACTAAACAGGCTTTCCAATGGTATAAGACTTATTGCCAAAAAGCATTGTTACCACAGAGAAATAATCTACTAAACACAAATTTCCTTACATTTTGTGCTAAATTTAGATATATTAATGGTATGAATATCGAGTACAGCCCCTTTAAGTCAATTAGTCAAATTTTGGTTGTTCACTGTTTTTTCTTATTGTTAATGTGGGAAGATGTCAAGCCTCAGTGGGAGAGAATACTTGATTCCTTTGCAATGAATGTCTTTGAGGTGGAGAAGTTTATCTTAATCTGCCTTCACCAATATTTTTTTAAGCTATTCTTCGCAAACAAAAACTAATGATAGTATGCAAGACACACGTGTTTTAACAAAATATTGGACCAAACATTGGTCAATATTGGACCAAATTACTTTCTTTTTTTTTGCAGTGCATTCAGCGGTAGTTATACCATACCTTTTCAAAGCTGCAGTTCAATAGTGAATCCTGCCTCCAGACGTAATGCTCACTGTACTGCTGCTGAAATGAAAAGTTTGGCCAAAAGGTTATACAAATTTTACAAGCTCAAAATGTGATTAAAAAAAACCTTGTTTCTAAGCTATCATAACGCCTAGGCATATTGTTTTTTCCTGCATTTATTATAACATAAAAAACTAAAACACATTTTTCCACTATATTCCTCAGAAAAACTAGACAACTGCCCCAATTATACCAACTTTCTAGCCTACAGTAGGCTGTATTTCTGCCGTGCAGACGCAGCCCAGACGAGACATTAAGCTGCTCGCTCCATCACGTCGTGAAACATTGTAAAGGATCTGCTTTTATTCTGGGCAGTGTTAAATCCGATCCCCTTGATGCGTGGGGAGAGCAAAGTGAATTAGAGATTGAGGTGGGCCGATTAACCCCCCCTTCTCCTCCCCCTTCCAACACAGACCAAAGTCGCGATGCAAAGAAAAGGAGGAGACAGAAAGAAGAATTTGAATAGCTGCCACGAGTTCCCTGTCACGCCGCCTCCAGCGTGGATTGAGCCGTGCTCTTTGTTATCTACAGGCATGAATACTGAGTGGATGTAAAGAGAAAAAGGCCCAGGAGAGGTGAAAAAAAGGAAAAAACACTGGGGCACGTCTGGGTCTAGAAGAACCCATAACAAAAATTGACTTGACTTACAAAATGTCTATAATATCGGTTAAAGAGCCTTTTGTAAGTCCCTTATTGTTTTTTTTATAGTATGTACTGTCCCAATTGCTCATGGTGTCACCATGATATTCGAAATATTTGGCATGTATTTTAAAAGTAAATCACATTAAATACTGTGTTAATACTGATTAATGCTAGAGCTCTGCTGTGTCCTAACTGTACCCTAATATCTAGTATATCAACATTGGTATTATTATAATATTAGAGACCTAATATCTTAAGACATACAAGGCTAAGTGTGTACTCAGAAAACATTTATTTTTTTAAACATATACGTATGTTAAATTGGCCTCTCATGTTTGAGCTATGTTGTGTTCAATTATTGTCTGATTTAACCACATCTCATATTGTAGAGCAAAACAAGAATGAACTGTTTGTATTATAAAGGTAGTTTGTCAGTTTCAATAAAAGCGGCTGTATGGAGATACCTTCAGTGCTTGGGCTCACATTGTCTTTTATTACAGTATGACTAGAGAGACTATGTCTATTAGTTGTGTTCTTGAGAAGATACTGACAGACGATCCTGTATCTCTATTCTGTCTTTTCTTAGAGGTGATTTTAAAATACGAGGTAAATGCTGGGCCCTATTTCAACTTCACCATACCGTTACCATTACCGTGGGGAGTAAATGTACTGTAATAACTGGACTATACACAAAAAAAATACTAGGTAAATTTAAACCAATTTGGGGCAATCTAGCACCTATACCTTCAACAATGAGCATAACAACCATTGGGTCACCAATGACACCCAAAAACAATCATTAGTTTGACACAGTTTGACTTATTTATATTATTTCTGGTTATTCAGCCAATACCAATATATTTACATTTTTTTTATCATCAATTAAACCCACAACTCTATGTTTTTATAAACATTTTAGTGTGTTTAGACAAAAAAAAGATTTTCAGATTTCAGAGGTTTCCTAAGGTAAAGGAGACTGTTAATGGTCCTAGATGGTTGCAGTACAGAGATGAGGCGAGCACCTCCTGATCTTCTAAGAGAGAGAGAGAGAGCGAGAGAGAGAGAGAGAGAGAGAGAGAGAGAGAGAGAGAGCAGATCCCTCCTCCGGATACAATCACCTTTATGCAAACACGTGCACCAGGCCTGTCTGCCCACTTAAGAGGAGTGGAGTCGAGGATGGGGGAGAGGGGGGGGGCACAGGTGTCTAACAATCCAACAAACACTACCAACCCCACCCCCAAAAACACCCTCTACACACAGGCACTTTTATTTCATTGCACTGACATAAATGCAGGGCGGGGCAAGGAGAAGCAAACAGGAATAACTTCAAAATTGTGATTAACCGTCTCTATTCTTCTGAATGTTCCTTTATGATCTACAGTATATTAATCGTGAAATAAAACCGAGGCTTGTGCAAGAGTCAAAGAAAGGTAGTGTAAAAGAGGCCTTTTGGTGCATAAAGTAGCTCCACAGGCCCGTGAGTCAGGAGGTAAAAGCCCAGCTTGCAATCAAATATATCCAAATAAATTCAGTTTGTGTTATTTCATTCCTTAAAACAACTGAAAATCATAGCAGAAAGCACATTATGCCTCGTTTCACGTAAATAGCAGAAAATCTATGAATATTGGGAATTGATTTAAAGAAAATCTGATTTAAGACCTGCAGGATTATGATTGTTTTGATCTGCAGCTCCTAAACCCACTCAGACCTGAATTCAGTCCTCCATTTGTTATGGTATAGGTTAAAAAAAAGAGATATTTTTGGGTGAGGGGGGTAAAGGGGGTCAGGGAGCTTTAACTCGGTGACAAAGCCTCATTTGCAGGTCAATGCGATGGCACACTCGCCTCTCCTCTCCATCCAGCTCGCCTTTGTTCCCTGTCGCCTGCGCCGATGCCAGATGGTCATGGAAAATGCTAATTCCCCTTGGCTGATTTTCCTCCTTTCTATATTTAATTGCAGCCTTTGCAGATTGTCCCGGTAATTGTGTGTTTTGAGAGGAAAATGCAATTTAAGTTTTTTCTCTCTCTGAAATTTTATTTTTAGTTGTTACATTTGTATGAAGCCTCAAAGCCACTGTTTATGTCAAAGCGGCTGAAGCTAAAGCATTTGCCAATTCAGACCCATAAAGGAGCAACATTTTGTGAATTTTACTGAGAACTGACGAGATTTTATTATCATTCGGTCAATTACTAAATAGACTCAGCAAATGCATATACACAGTGGACGCATTGTGACTGTATGATCGAATAGACGACTTAACGACTTGGCCAATTTATCAATCCAACTTTTTATCTCTCACGTTCTAAATAAATGATACAATACACAACACTTGTTTTGAGAATGGGATACATGATTTATAAATCTACATTTGGTCTGATTGAAAGAAATGAGGTGTTATAAAGTCGTGTTCTTTTAATGAATAAATCTCGCTATTTGTTATTGATATTCATATTCAGATGTTTTTTTTTGATGTACTTCATTTTTATTAAGTCACAACAACTTTATATAAGTCACTGACCTTAGTAATGTTACATATTTGTTATATAGTATTTTTAGTTTAATTGAACTAACTGATTCAAGCAACAGTTGATTATGGTTTTATGATGACTCAGTAAGTTAAAGGTCAGATGGGAAACTGAAAGGCTCATAAGGCTGATTCTGTCCATCAGCAGCTGCTTGTTTCATTATATTCTATTGTTGTGGGCGTGTTAATGAGGTATGTATGTTAGCTGTCATCTCTTTCCTTTATGTCCATAGGCTACTGTACAGCAGGGCTGAATTAAGTTATAATTATCATGCAACATTCTGTGGAGCCAATTTAAATTGTAAAAATCCATCCGGTCATGCAATGAACTGGCATAGAAGTTATATTCTTGGTGAAAATTATTACTTATTATGCAAGGCCAGTCAAATAAAAAATGTTTTACTGTTTAGATTTGTTTTTTCCTGCAAAGAGAAGCTTACGGAGTTGAATTAACCTACGACCTCTCCCGCAATGACTCAAATGCATTTAAAGTTCTATTTATTGGGACAAATTTTATATAGTTGCACAGCTGTAGAGACAAATAAATGAAGATGACCCCTTTAACTCTTGGGGGGGTGGGGGGACTTGAGCCCTTGAATTTGTCCAGTCTCCAACATAGAGGGGACTTCATTAAAGTAACACATGAACAGCTGTTGTCTTTAACATGTAAACTATTGAGAATTTAAAACTACACTGAATGGCCTCGCAGCTCCCCGTTGGCATATGGGCGTTAATTAGCTGGATATAGCCATAGATTAATTATAATATTTTTTTCGTCCATTCGTATCAATAGAGCAGCCAGACAAAGTGTCTTTTGTTCTCTGATGCAGGACATTCTGTGGCTGACTGAATGGGTCTTGGCTATGTCTACATGGATTTGCCATATGGCAACAAAAAGGAAAGAATGGAGCCGAAGAGCGCTTTGTGCTGGAAATCAGAACAAGCCCGTCAGAGCTTATGGCTGCATAGAGCTGACAAAGTCACTCTGGCCATCAAAAGTCTCCATTTCATCAAAACATTAATGTCAGATGGTCAAAGCAATTCAAACAAATGAAGAAACTTATGGAAAATTATTAAAAAAAAAAATGTGCCCGTTTCCTGCGCACTGACAGGCGGCCCAGGCCCCGCGCGCATTCAGCCACTGCTGCATTTGGCTTCTTTCAATTAAGGGTAAACTTGCAAGTATGACCTGTTGAATAGTTTGTTTCAATAGACGAGGACAATTACAAAGACTATAGTTTTCTTTTTCCAGCTCTGGCAGGTGGCCTCCACGCCCGGTGTATCCACGGCGGGGTAAACAGTGTGTGTGAGTGGGTCTTTAGAGGGCTTGTTGAGTGCGGGTGGATGTGGGGGTGTCTTCGTGGCGGACAAAGCGGGGATCCAAAGGCAGCTGCTGCTTCTTTAGAAGGGCGAAAGGGCCTTTAAATCCCAGCCTATATCCCGCAGCTGCCATGCGCCCCAAGGCTGCACGTCTGAATGCGTTTCCCCCCGCAAGGTATATGAGCCCATAGAGGCAGACAGATACAGGCGGAGCTCAGTGAAAGGTAATACCTGCGTCCCCGCGGGAGGTGGAGAGTCATAACTGTCTGCAATAACACGGCATGGATTCTTGGTGGTGTTTGGTGTTTAGAGTTTATGCCTTCTTTTCAGCAATACGTTTGTGGAATATAAATCACCTCTAAAACTATTATTAAGACCAATAGGCTACGGAGAATATGGCCAGCTTTCATTGAATGAACAATAAAACGGTTGTTCCAATTATTTTTCTAAATTTAACAATCACGAGGCAGAAACCAGACAACACAAAGACGTCAAAGTTTCAGTTTCAGGACTAATTTGACACACATCTAGTTTCATAACACCCAAAACTAAAACACATAAACGGGACAAAAACACACCAACAAATCTGCTTTAAAGTCGAAGTGAAAAATATTTTATTCTCATCTTTTACAAGACACAGGGCACCTTGTATAAAAACACAAAAAACGGCTCAGAAACCTATTTTTTTCCAAGTGTGGACTACTATGGGTAAGCTACATGATTGCAACACATCACAATGACGAATGGAAATATTAAAATAAAATAAGAATATGCCCTTTGGCTAAATCAACAAGGCATTTATAACAAATATAAAGAAACATAAATAAATTATAAGTTAAAATAGTCTTAAAAAATATACATTTAACAGAAAAAAACAGAACAGAAATAAACATTTATAGGCTATTGTCTCTATAAAGCTGTACACTTTTGGCCAGTGTAGACAATTATTTTTAAAGTATAATTAGGATTGCATTGCACAGATGTTAAAACATTTAACACTGTCGAGTGGCTGTATGTAAAAGCAAAAATGAATGCTACATTTGTACTGGATAGAAGTCATTCGGCGAAATGTCCTCTCTTTCCTGTCCATTTCCCACCCCCCACCCCCAAACCGTTC
This sequence comes from Perca flavescens, assembly GCF_004354835.1. Classification (NCBI taxonomy): domain Eukaryota; kingdom Metazoa; phylum Chordata; class Actinopteri; order Perciformes; family Percidae; genus Perca; species Perca flavescens. The sequence goes on from NC_041338.1 coordinate 16,538,158, forward strand.
AGTCCTGAGAGTCTGGTCCGGTGTTCAGGCTGCGCTCCGCCGGGGCGCACCAGGCCGAAGCAGCCGGCTGGTCGAGCTTAAAATCTCCCACACCGTCCCCTGTTTTCTCCTCTCCGGCGTAGTAGCAGGGAGAAACATCCACATCTCGATCCTCAATGTATGCAGGCAAATATAGGCTAGTGCAAAAACACCTGAGGAAGGAATAAAACACGATCAGTTTATCTGAGGATCAGTCATGGAAACAGGAAACTCGGCAGCAGGCGTCACCAAAGATCCTCTATACTGGACCGTCTCTGGCGTCAGCCTTTACCCAAGCCCTTTTCCCGCCACATCGTGACGCACATCCCCCCTCCCCCAACCACTGATGTTACTACAGCTACTACTATCACTACTACTGCGATTTCGCCACCACGAACTCCCCACCCCACCGCACCCTCCCAGATAACACTGTCTGCGCTTTTTTGGCTCGCGTAATCTTTTTCCAATTAACGCAGGAAAAACAAAATCGAAATCATTGATCAGATACAAGGCAGCCACCAGGCTAAACATAACTATTAATAGTTGACAGTTTTATCATTGAGGTGTAAAAAAGAAGAAGAAAAAAAAAATCAGAACTGCCATATTAGACTAGCTTTAACGATTTGAAACGGTCTGGTAGTTTAGAAAATTGAAAAAAAAAATCTTCATACCTTCAACGGATCCTCTTTCGTGGAGTTTGTTCCAGCGGGATTGGAGACTTGGAGTGGTGGCAAGCGCTCACATCATTTGACTTTTTATCAGCAGCCCTTTTTCGTTTCACGAAGAAGTCTGTTGGAAAGGAAAAAAAAATATATTTAATACACATAAATCCAGTTGAGCCGAAATTACGCATGCGACAGACAAGGGGATAATTTGGATACAGGCCCTAATAGCACTGAAGCCACAGACATCCTTAACATGAGATTTAAAATGTCTTATAGCCTATGTACCTGTGATGTGTGTGTTGTTGTTGTCAGTAGTGGCCGTTCTTTTCCGTCTAACACACGGGACCTGTTTGTGAGCCTGCTTCCCTGAATTGAGCTTGTCTGTGCGGTTCTCCTGGTTAACCTCCACCGGGCAGGGAGTGCTGCTGCTCTCGGGCACGGACAAGCGCTCAAGTACATCCATATCAGTGGTCTCCGGTAGAACGGAGTCCGAGGAGGGCCTCTGCTTGATGGGTGTCTCAGGCACCCTGATCCTGCCGTTCTGTACAGAGTCCTGATAAAACACCGGGGTCTTATCCACGGGCACCTCTTCCCACTCGTAATCCCCATCCACCGGGGTGTTGGCTTCGAAATTAAAGTTCCATCTCTGCTGGTCCCGTTCGGAAATCTCCCGCAGCTTGGCTTTCATCTCCCGGTTTAGTTCGTCGTGATCCACTGGTCCGAAGAGGTTGCGGCAGGCGCTTGTGCGTCTGTGGAGAGGGAAGGTCCTCCTGGCCACCAGCCTATCCAGCGCGCTGCTCGATAACTGGACGTTGGTCATCTCCAAAATCTTCCTGACAAAAGCCCCAAAACACAAAATAAGATGCCCTATTTGGCTAAATGATCCCTGATGAGAGAGTATCAGGTGTTGTTGTTGTTGTGCCTAAAGTGTGTATCTCTATCTCCTCTCTCGTCCGTCTCTCTCCACCACACAGTTCGGTTTAAATGTACCTTCTCAGCGAGTGAGATGTGGAGTATATAACCTCTCAACAACTCCTCAGTATGAGCAGCCACCTCGGGCGACTTTCTCATTGGTTGCCTTAAATCCAACCCTCTTAAAAAAAACACACGCACGGCCCCCACCCTGTTTTCCCGTCGGCCCCTGGTGCCTATTTGGCTGTGCGCCGAGCAGAGCGCAGCGATTTGGTTTTTCTCTCGGATTGTCAACCCTCTGATAACACTGAGCAGACTTTCCCTATGTCAGCGTCAGACTGATGGAGCTGCTGTTTTTGGATCACGTGTGGGTACTTAAACAAGCAGCTGGTGCTTGTGCATCTATTATCGGACTTTGTTATGCTCTTCTTCCGCACAATTGCTGCTGTTGTGCGTTCGATAATGGACTAATATGGGATCGATCGTCTTATGTTACATGAAAGCACTAAATGGTTGTTAAACTATTTTATATTCTTAATAATGTTTTATATATATATTCGAATAGAAATACATCAATCTTACTGGTTACCCCTAAACTTTTCTTCACTATACATGCACCCTCCTGTCCCAGCACGCACTCCCTTCTTTTCTCTCTCTCATCACAATAAAACTAGGAGCTCCTCGGGTCATACGGCGTCTTCACTCAGCCAGATTTTGCAGTGAGAAAGCTTCCTTGGTTTTACGTACATGAGCAAAGTAAACAACATTAAGAGAAGGCAGGGTCATAAGTAGGCCTACACTATGTTTTCAGCCCAGCTGAGCAGTTTTCAACTCTTTTTTTTTTTTTTTTTTTAAATTGTTCTTAGGATGAAATAGTTTCTTTTTTATTTTCTAACTGTACGTTTTAAAGAGATTAGCTGAAATCAAGTTAAGTAGTGAATTAAAAAAAAAACTATAATGTAAAAACTATCAGGTGTTCAGTTTCAGGCATAAATCCCTGCAAACATGACTCAATCAGGCCGTCACCACCACACGTGCGTGTGCGCGTGGAGGATACACAGGCCTACTGGGAATAATTGGTAGCATAGATTATTCAGTATTGGTCATGCATAATTATTTAGTACCGTCAGTTTATTGTGGTGTCACATATACTACTATAAGTTTCCCTAATATCAGAACGATATCAGTAGGCTAATAACTTAGAGTGCATTACGTCCTTCAGTCTGTTGTCCGCAGATTCAGTGAGGACAGAGAGAGACAACGCCTTAGCAGTGGATTATAGGTGCATAGTGACCCGTAGTGGCTCAAAAGTGGTACTGCACCATGAGCTAAACTTGCAAATCCATCAAAACGGTATAACCTCGCCCACATTTGACATGTGAGGGTTGCTAGAGTCATATGAATTTAAGTGTGAGACCACCTGGGGAGGGGGGTCAGGGTGGCATTGTATGCAACAGCCTGATTAAAGGTGCTCTCTGAAAGTGATATCCCTTCACCAGGTGATGATCAGTCCCTTGGGTTGGACATGTGATTGAGCCATAGTGATGCTATGAATGAATCTAAATAGACATCGCTCACAGACACGCCTCGGTGAGCAGCACTTGCTCACACACAAAAGGACATATTAGTGATCAATCATTTTTTCCTGATTTAACTAAATTGTAAACACATATTCTGCATCAAAATAATGAGGACTGACAAACTATTATAAGGCTATTTGGTTATTGTGACAAAGTAGGCTACTATAAATGACTTCTCGCGGAACATTAGTCCGTGTGCAGTTTATGGTGGGATTTTTTTGTATGTCTTTTAAACCATTTTAAAGCATTATCTCGATTGTTGCTGTTCTTTTAATCATAAAAATGATTGATTAATGCCACACCTACTTGATCAGTGTCATCATTTTGACCTGATCAACAACATGAAACAAAAATCTCTCTCTCTCTCTCTCTCTCTCTCTCTCTCTCTCTCTCTCTCTCGCTCTCTGCGAATCTCCATGTGTTGTTTGTTGGCTCCCTCTAGTGGTGAAAAGTACACACTCAAATGTGGCATTTTGTATTAGGCCGTTTCAAAGCTATGCAGAGAAAGCAAATTGTATCTTACAAATTATTGAATAAAGTACCCACTTTTATCTTACTAATATTCCTTGTAATCAATAAAGTAGATTACAAGCCATGATAATTAACAGAACCTCAGTTCATCATTTATTTATTTTTATTCTTTATTGCAAACTAGTTCAATGACAAATGACAACATATACCAGGGGTTACGTGGTACGTTACGTGGTCTTTTATCTCTAACTAACTAACTAACACACAAACACACACACACACACACATTAGAAATACCCAGAGGGCTTAATGCAAATATTAAAAAGACCAAAGGTCTCCAGACTTCCAGACGTTAGCCGTAACAATAGTCCACACAGACCAAAAACAGGTCTGGAGGGCATGTATTTAAAGGTGATGTCGAGAGCCTCTGAATGTGCTGCAGCTGCTGTCAGAGATCTAATAAATCACTGCACTTGACACAAGAAAAAATTAGATTAAATTCAAATGAAACCTTCTGTTAAAGCTCTGTCTCAACAGCAGGTCATTTTGGATTGAACTGTGCTTCTTTTTATTCAATTTAAAGTTGTATTTCCATTGGTCACATTACAGCAGTTTTGTAAATGACACGTCTGTCAATAAGTGATCCAATTTACTTCACAGTGCTATGGAGTAAGGTCTGGCAACGCGAGACTATAGATACAATTTAACTGAACTAGCCTACTTGTAAACTACATGTTTTTTTTCTTTTTGCTGTTAAAACACATGCAGTGAAATTCAGGAGAAGTGTTTTGTACTCTCTGCAGTGTTGCTGCTGTGGTTGGGTGTTTTCTTGTTTAACCTGTAAAGGCCATTTCCATGTCAATGCTATCCTCCCACCCCCACCTAGACCACTCACCTGAGCAAACTGATCCTTCTGATGTTACAGAGGGGCTGCAGGCATCACCACAGGCCCCTTTAGAAGGAGGATAAATGGTCATTTGACCCCACAACCACATGCTACACCTATAAAAGAGTTTTCTCTGCATGCTGCCTTTAAGCTTGAAGTTGGCCATCGTTTGCCACACCCAGCTGGAGTGATTTCCTGGATGAATTAGCCACTGTTTCCTACCCAATTATCCTTTTCGCCAAATTACCGGTATGTGGGTGTATCTGTAAACTCATCAGACCTTTCAGAAAAATATCTTTTAACAGTAGTGAGCTACACACATGATTGTCTCATTACGTCTTCATGTTTGATAAAACTTCAGTTGTGCAGAGAGCAGAAACAGAAAGAAAACAGATGGATTTACATTCTAGGCTCATTTAATTAGAACAGAATACACACAATATGATGGTGACATTTCTTATATCTTATAATAACCCTGCATGTCTACCTGATATAGACTTCAGCAAATATTACCTACAGAGTTACATCTCTGCGTATCCTTTTTTGGGGGGCTTTTCATCCTTTAATTGATAGGACAGCTAGGTGAGAAAGGGGAGAGAGAGGGGGAAGACATGCAGGAAATCGTCACAGGTCGGACTCAAACCCAAGTATATGTGCTCTACCCAGTGAGTCAACCCGGTCACTCTCTGTGTATCCTTTAGTCTGGATGTATTAATAATAACAAATCCTGGCTTTGTGGACTTCCTCGGTTTTATTTCTTAAACCGTGAAGATTTGCTGATAGATGGGAGCTGTTATCATCCTTGCTTTTATTTACTATAGTCATGTTTGGCTATGGACAATTTGCATTTGTAATTTATCAATTTGCATTTGTTTGTATATTTGCCTTCTATCTATCTAGTCTAAGTCTCTTCCAAAAGCTATGTCGCAATGTTACGTCACAAAAATACAAAACAATATGAAATGACCACAACAAATTGTGTTCTTCCTTTGTGTGAAAGAGGCAAGAATGTTATAAAGTCAACCTTTCTCTCCAACAAACAATTTACATTAAAAAACCCTTTATACACTGACTAGTCCATTTTCCAACAGTTATAAATCAATCATTCAAATCAATGGGGTGATGTTTCAACCAAAACAAGCTCTGAACTGCAGTAACCTGTGTTCAGTGATTTAAAAACATTTTGACAGAGTTGCTTGTTCAGTAGTTAAAAATAGCTCTTGGAATGTTTTCGTAATACTTCTGCAGAAGCAAAGAACTAAAGTGCAATACTTGAAGGAAATACAGCATAAGCTAATGCACTGTTTGCACCTGATTGTGCTGTTCCTTTCAAGAAAAGTCTTTATAGATGGGTGCTTTTGTCTGGATTTCCCTTGAACTAGATCTGACCTCTGCTTCTCCTCTTCATTATTTCAGCTGCAATTTATAGTTTGTAATGGTCAGATTTGTATTGTTGTTTTATATGTCTTTGTAATTATGGGAATTACATTGTATGCCCTAAATCAGAAAGATTGTCATTATATGAAGAGAATATTCTTTGTTTAAAAAAAATACATGTCTTCAAAAAAGCAGAATCACTATGCTAAGTGTTTTACATGCCATACAGTCAAACATTATAAACTGAGTTTATAGTTTGTATTACTTACAAAGCCTTGGGCTACTCCTGCCATTCATTAACCCTTACTATAACAACAGTTTATGACCTACAGTGGGCGTTATGCGTGCCTCATCCACACTGCAGGGTATGTTGCCTTTGGCTGTACAGCACACAACAAACAAACACACACACACACACACACACACACACACACACACACACACACACACACACACACGAAAATCTTTTTCTTCCTTTACTTCTTTCACAAAATAAACCCAAAGGCTCAGCTAATGCAATGTGCAAAGAAGACTCCAAATCAGAAAGCTTTTTTATTATTATTATTATTTTTTTTCTTAATCTCTGGCCTCCACACATCTGGTTACACAAGAGCAAGATAAAGCTGGTTAAAGCTGCCATGTGTTGTCAGCTGAGGGATTTTCCCATCCGAAAAAAAGTCTCGAGGAGAATATTCTGAATGTATCTTTGATAATCCAAAATTGGTGGTGGACTCTAAGCAAAGGTTATGATTGCCCAACAAATTGCTCTGAAAGCTCTTAAAAGCTTCTCTCATGGTTGTTGAAGAACAGAAAGCGGCTCCTTCTGTAGGCAAATCAAGCTCTTGGAGATTGTTGGGTGAGTTTACATCACATTGGCTGACAGAGATGAGACCTTATGCATCTTATATTGAAAAGTAATTAACCAGCGTCTTTAAAACTGAATCAATTATGCGATTACAGCGCTATGGTAAACATGACGTAGAAAGAAATAAGATGATAAGATATGAATAATTACATTAAATCTGTAACTGTTGCAATGTACTAATGCCCACCTCATTTTTGTAACCAAATACCTGCCTTTCTTAGATCAAGTCTTTTTGGTCACCTGTCTGGTTTTTTTTTTTTTTTTTTTTTTTTTTTTATTGGTGTTGTTGGATATTCTTTTTAAAACTTTCAATACAACTATACATTATATAAAAAAAAAACTGTAACTAATAGATTTATTAACGGTCAATAACTCATTTAATGCTTTATAAATCAGTAATAAGGCCTACATTAAAAACAATATTTGGGTCGCCAGGTTGTAAAAAATTGACTGGTGTTGATGCTCCGCAAGCACATTTGGTTTTATCTCTTTAATTCATCCTGAAGCCGACTGCAATGGACAACTTGACTACTGTCTTTTAGAAAATGTTGATAATCAAACTAGTTAACTCATAATAATGTATTACCAATTATAATTATTACAATAATTCTTTTTAAATTAGTCTGTTAGAGTAAAACATGCTGAATAAATTCTTATTCATGTTTTTGCTTATTTCTTTAGACGACAGGGTTAGGCTTAACGGAAGTGACGACATACAAATTACCCAAAGCAGCGGCTTGACCATTGACATAAAAGGGCTTGACAAATTTTTGCAGTTTAATCCATTAAACAGCGCACTGTGGTGGGGTTACTTGTATGTAACCTATTGTTACTGTGGGATTTCAAAAATGTAACATTAACTCATCAACTATTACCATATATATATATATATATATATATATATATAGCCTACGTAAATATATCAATTAACTGTAACAAACAAAGCGTTTAAACGGATGATCCTCTGCTAAACCCGCCACATAGGTCAGGCCATTGTTGTATATATAATGGGTCAGGCCAATGTAACAAAGTGCAGGAAAGTAGCAGGAGTTAGAGTTCCGATTTAAAAATATTGATTTAAAAATAAAACTATTTTCATGTCACACTATAGGGACATCTTTTATTATGAAGAGAATATACCGAATACGGTATGGTCGCTGCTGTTACCTTGACACCAAATACACTCCATGCCCATGTGATGTGTGTCTGGAGTGTAGCCTGCACTGTGTATGGTCTAGAGCGGATTGTCTGTTGCTGTAGAAGCAGTCTCCACTCTCCAGGCGAAGTGTAACACAGATTACCTCTAAATTGTTTTTCTTTCTACTAACACGGATTTCAAACGTTTGTACTGATGTAGCGTTAGCAGCTCCAGAACCTATCCGGATTTCAGTCAGTAATCCCACAAATCCAACTGGTAAGATTTATTTAAAATTAAGACAATTTCTAACGCAGCTAGCTAGCAAGCGAGCTAGCGATAGCTAAATGGTAAAACACTGTAGCGAGTAATGGTAGTTTTACGCCGGTTATTTAATTGTTAACAAGCTTGTCCGTTAACGTTAATTTAGCATTGTTACCAAGGTCAAATAGTCAAAAAATAGCTTGCTACATATAACGATAGCTAATGTTAGCCAAGCTGTCTGACATCAAGGCTGTGCACTCATGGCACTGCAGTTAACTACTGTGATTTAGCACCTAAAAGCCATTAATTAAATATTGTTACATAACGTTAACTGTTAGCTACGTCAGAAAGGGGACGCCATTGCTGGCATGACAGTCTTGCCCCGCTCGTTTTTGTAGAAATGCGTTAAGTAACATTAGGTGGTGTCAGAGAAGCAGTCTCAAAGGCTAGCTAAGTAACGTTACACATCTCATGATATGCATACTGTACTGTCATAGATATAAACACGTGTGTATATATCTATGCTGTACTGTGACGTGCTTGGCGGCGTGCTAAAACAACTGCAAGACGTGATTTTCAGGTTATTCTCTCCTCCCGAGTACATTACGTTATTGTCTTAATAACGTTCATTTCCTCCGACCACCCCAGGATGCTGACAGTCATTTGGGTGGGGCTGACGCGGATGACAGTACAAGGGAGCAGAGCCCAGGGATAAGCCAAACCGCACAGCATCAGTTTAAAGCAACAAGGTCAGTGGGGTTGGTAAAGCCATGACCAAGCCCGAGTCGAAGAAAAGCGGCGTGGCCGCGATCAACGTTACCGGCAAGTGCGCCACATCCGCCGCCGAGCAGGTCAACAACGGTTCAGTCGAGCCGGACTGTCCGGATCAAAGCACACATATCAAAGCTAATGTGACGAAGCAGACTTCCAAGGAGAGCATGCATCGGAGAAACACGGAGTGTGAAGTATATGACGACGGGACCAACACCTTTTTCTGGTGAGTACTTTCTGGCAATGTCAGCAATACAAATGTCAAATTTTGAACGCTGCAGCATCGGAGCTAGTTGTAGTGTTTTCGTCAGTGACTACAAGAAAATCCTTCAAATTCCCATTACCTTCAGAAAAAGGACATCAGGACAAGGTTTGTGATAGCTTTCAAGGTGAACTGAAAGGCCCAAGTGACCTCAATCACAACAAATACTGTGACCTTGTTCCAAATTTAATATACAGTGACTTAAATAGTTAGTCTGAGATCAAGCTGAAATGTCTTTTTGGTGAAATTATTCAAATGCAAAATGATAGAAAGGAATCATCAAGGTCCACAAGGTGTTTTGACCGGCTGTACGCTGCACATCCAAGTGCAGAGCTTGTTGTTGACAAGCCAATATCCCAGTCTGCACCTTCGGCAGAAAGAGATCCACGACCGATTTGAAGTCGAGACAGATATTCTGTTCATGCGGTAAACTGGAGGGGTGAGTTCTGTATGTACTCACTGACACTAATGCACACACCCAGACAGAGGGTGTTGACATGTGCAGGATGCTTTAATTCATAACAACCATGCCCCTTTAACCTGTTGATCCAGGAATATTTAAGCCTGAGTAAGTGTATGTGTCTCATCTCTGCTTTGTGTGTGTAAAGCAAGGGACAGTAAGAATCTGCTAAGCTATCTAGTACTGTTGGCAACACAAGAGACTGGTCCTTCCAGAGATAAACCCTAATGAGAATTTCTCATTACTGAAATCCAGGTTTCCTGTTAGTCTAATAATGGAGGCATTAACAGGAACTAAGATGCTAAGAGACTTTTGTCTATTAAAGGTATTAAAGGAACACACCAACTTATTGGGAATTTAGCTTATTCACCGTAACCCCCAGAGTTAGACAAGTCCATACATACCCTTCTCATCTCCGTGCGTGCTGTAAGGCTGTCTGACGGCTCCAGCGGCATCAGCTCATCAAAGAATATGCAGGTGAATGGTTCCAGTAATCCTACTGCTCCGAATAAGTGACAAAATAACGCCAACGTGTTCCTATTTACATTGTTGTGATTTATAGAGTCACAGCGTGTACAAAAAACAACGTAACATGAGACACAGCCATCTTCTAACTGTAAACAAACCGGGAACTATATTCTCAGACAGGCTTGCTGCGAGCATATCAAGTACTATATTCTTCCACCTGAGAATATAGTTCCCGGTTTGTTTACGGTACAAATCACAACATGTAAATAGGAACATGTTGGTGTTATTTTGTTACTTTTGTCACAATTGGGAGCAGTAGGCTAGTTGGAACCAGTTACCTGCAGGATCTCTGCTGGGCTAAGCTAATGCTGGAACCGTCAGACAGCGTTACAGCACGCACGGAGATGAGAAGGGTATGTATCGACTTGTCTTACTCTGGGGGTTACGGTGAATAAGATAAATTCCCAATAAGTCGGCGTGTTCCTTTTAAAGTAGGCCAGCATCGCGCAGTATGTACAGGAGTTTCTAATGTATGGCCGGCCACCCCATTTATATCAATTAGGGTAGACTAAATACTAGAATCTGGCTTCGTTTAAGCCATATAATTCAACACAATACAAACTACAGTTGAATCAACACTTCTATAAACCTGTTGGAACAAATACTGAACATTGTGACTCACGGTTAGACTAGCTGTTTGTTGATGGTGGCAGCTTCCTCTGGTTGTTAAGGAGAGTAACCATGTGGCATGCAACCTGCCTTATTAGCACAGATGTAAAGGTGCTGCAGGTAGGATTGTGAAGATCCAGGACTTAGCCAAAGAACTTGAACATCGACAACTTCTCAGTCCCTCCCTCCCCCTTTCTGCTAAAGGGAGAATGAATGCGTGTGCATGAGCAGTGATTGACACGCAGTTAGACCAGGCCATGATTGGTGCATCTGAACAGGGAGCCATGGACAGGCTGAGGTGGTGCCAGAGGAGCTGGAAAGGACCTCCTTCATGTAGTTTTCAAACATAGGGTCAGTTTCAGCAAAAATGACAAAAGTTAGTTTTATAAGTCTTACCTACTGCACCTTAAATTGAGGGAAGGTTTTTATTTATTTATTTTTTTTAGAAAAAAAGGAATAGCTTGGACAGACCCTTATATAGAAGTCAGCTAGACTGGGTAAACCCAGCCCGATCTGCCGGTGATTTGATTTCGCCCTGCAGCTCAGGCTGGAAACCTGTATGTTTATCTATCCTGCTTCCGTTACAATTTTGCAGGGACCAATCACAAACTGGCTTATCCACCTGGCGCGCTATTGGCTGTAAGAGTAATTTGAACTATGCCCGTTGATCACGCCTCTTGTGCAGAGAAAATACAGAGCAGACTCCCCCGACTAATGTTGAATCTTAAAAGATTGAGCTTGGTCTGGTGGTAGCCAGACTGGAAGTCAGCCTGATGAAACAAAATTTTGTACTGGCACACCACTTTTGATGTTTCCTTAAATAGCATTGCTGCCCACACATTTCCGTTCCAGGAGGCTTCTGAGAAGGCTTTGTGCATACTGACTACTGACAGTGTCTTAAAAAGGTTTTGTTTTTAAAAGTATTTTAGGAGGAGAACTCTTAAAGTAGGGTAGTAACACCACTTGAAAGAAAATTGAGCTCATACCAGAATGCCACAAGGCCAGTGACTCTGTGATTTATAATTAATTGAGATCATCGAAAACAGGCTGCAAAAACATGAAAGTGACAATTGATCATGTCCTATTAAATACAAGTCACATTTAGCTTAGTAAAGTCACAAACTGTATTTGTCCAGCATTTTTCAACCCTGCCGGACAACCTTAGGCTATTTCTGAATGCTCTTATTGGCCATTGGACTGTCTTAAACCCGTAGCTTGTTTTATCTATATGTTCAACCTCAATCTTGGTGGTACATTTTGCTCTAATCTTAGCCTGCCTCTCAGTTGCACCAGGCTGATATTTCCGCTGTGTCTTTTCTTCCCGGTGGTGTTGTGTGGTTGTTAGGCAAGAGAGGAGCCCTGTATCTCCTGCCAATCCCTTGGATAAGGAGATGGAACAGGGAGAAAATGCTAATGGAACCTGGCGTGCCGTCTCCATGACAGACTCTGAGCCAAAGGGCTGGCAGAGGGGGTGACATTCTTTAGGTTGACAGGTGACCGCATTGATCTCAATACAAAATAAGCAGGTTTAAAAAAAAAACAAAAAAACATTGTTATATTGCAATATTAAGTTGCTACCCTTAAATAATAAGACTAGTGTTGTGTTATCTTTTTATTACCAAGTCCCCTGAAGTGACCATTGCTCGTGTAGCTACAGTCTTATCCAGCTAATGCCTCTGTGCCATTGACCTTTATTGCATTGTATTAAAAACACATAAAAGAGCCATACTGTTGAACCAGGTTACCATTTACTTACTGCAGTGTCAATCTCTGGAGAGCTGTGTCAGTCAAATGTCACTGAGCATGCTCAGGGACATGGTTTCATGTTTATGCATTGCTAGTGTGATGAGTTGATAGGAATAAACTACACGTGCTGTGTTTATCATAAAAAGCTGTATTCCTAGTTTTTTTGGCCACTGTGAGGGGGGAAACAACATCCAAACAAGCTGCGAAATATACAGCCACCACATACAATCATGTTTAAAAGTTGTTCAGGCTTGCTCGTTAGGAAACAAATGTTGTCTGAATGTTCATGGTCAGCTGCTGAGCCTCTAAATGTTGCTGTGTTTCTGGCCACCTGACGAATGCAAGTCCAATATGCACAATCCTTTTTAGCTCTGATTTAGTGTCTTAACCAGAGCCTGACCAATATCGCAGCATCACTGATATTGTCGTCTGATTTTAGCTTATCACAGATATATCTGTATATGTTGATTGACAAGTAACAAGAAATTGCAGGACAGAGAGATATGTTTTAGGTAATTTAGAGGCTATTGTTCATTGCAGTTTGTCCACAAGAGAGCACTAACCTATTTAATTTGCAACTGTAAAATGTCTAGCTCATAACATGTATTGGTCCCACTTTGCCCCCCCCCTACACTTTCAGAGTGTAATTCACTTCTACACTGCTGACGTAAATAAGCCATATAATAATAATCATCCCGAGTATATTAAACCCTAAACTGACTCTGCCATTGCTCCCACCATACACTATTTCTATAAATTATCTTGCCTTTATGTCCTTGTCAGCTTGCCAAAGATCATTAAAAAAAGAAGTAATTATTTTCCCTCTTTCTAATTGAGAATTCCTGGGGTTATCCTTTGCATGCTGCATTTCCTGTGACTTCTATCAGTAAGTGGACAAATAAAACTTTGCCCCTTGAGTTGAGATAAACCCCATGGATAGCATGGATGTATCTGAACCACTATGGTGTGTAACTGTCGTACGACAAAGGCCAAGGTTTGTTCCCTGCTGTCTGGTGATATGGGCGATATGAGCCTACGGCCAGCATCGTGGCCTTCAAACTGAAGTTCAAAGTGTCTACCAAAAGTGTACTTATTATAAATTTAACAGGCCAGCTACTCCCTGCTGAGGTTTTCACTCTCCCCGAAAGCTATTTTTGACTTCTATTCGTCCATTTAAGTCATACAATCCATACCTCATTGTGTATGTTTTGTGTGGTTAGTTACACCCCATTTTTGTAACTATTTTCAGCTCAAGTAACCCAGTTTCTCAACAGATATCTGTGGCAACTCATCTGTTTTATCTCCTCTCCACTCCCTTCATTATATTTACTTTTGATTATTAGAGCCAAAGCTTTTTCTGTCACATGCACAGGATGTCTAAAGGCTTTGTTGAGACACTTTGTTTAGCAATCACCGATGTTTTCCCAGCTCAAATTAGTGCATTAATATTGCTAAACATTCTCCTTTGGTGACCTCAGATATTCTTTTCTCTCCTCCAGTGGCTTTTATTGAATTTTCCTCCTTTACAAATGTTATTAATAACCCTCTCTCTGTCCCTACTGTCCCTCTTTCTCTGCAGGCGAGCCCATACTGTGACCGTGCTGTTCATTCTGACCTGTGCTCTGGTCTACGTCACGCTGTTGGAAGAAACCCCCCAGGACACGGCCTACAACACTAAGAGGTCAGTAGGCTGTACTCGTCACTTCCTCAGTGAGCTTAAAGCCAAAACCCTGCAGGAACCAGCAGGCTGAGAAAATCCACGTAATCCACTGAGGCTTGTTGATTGGACTGAAGTTTGAAATAATTTTGGCAGCAGTTTATCATGAGGGAAAACTTGTTTGATTAGTAATCAGCATCACTAAAATATTTGAGGTTTATTCAAATTTTTGCCCTTAATGTTGAGCCATCCTGGATTTCTAATTTCAATCTTTTGTGGGTCATGTCACATTCATTCAACGCCCGATGAATAGGTCACATAACAAAACCAGCCAGTGAGCACCACCATTTTGATTGCACCTTAAACACCATTTGGCATGAAGACAAACCGCCACAGCAACATGGATGAGATGCAGAATTCATCGGTTCAAATTTAATCACTTCCTTCTTCAGCAGCTTTCACCTTGAACCCAGCTGGCCCTCTGTGGAAGTCACTGCTTTTCACAGAAAAATCAAACCCTGATGACCATGAAAAGGAATAGCATGAATGTCCGGTAACCATTTGATTAGATTAAGATTTAGTGAGCGAGTTTTATGCCTCACTCTTTCAACACAGAGACAATATGCAACAGAGTGCATTACATGCACTGAATCATAGAGACTTGGATAAAAGCAAAAATGACTGAGGTGTGATCCTGTTTCCCTTATTAGTTCCCAGTCATACCAAAAAGTGGCATACTGAAGTTTATGGTACTGAAAGCTGACTAGGCTGTTTCCCTGAAAACCGCAAATGAATAACCACCTTATTTGTTTTTCACAGGCTTGACAAAAGTCCACAAACTTGTGAGTCATGCAGTTGCTTGTGTTGGTTATGGCTAGTTTTGTTTGTGGCAAAATGTTTATTTGAGAGGAAAGCTCTACTGGTGTTGCTTTTAGATTTAGATAGAATTAGATGGTTTTCATTTTTATTTTGAACCTACTGGTTCTTCCTGTTCCTTCAACCTGTAAGGTCCAGTAGTTTGTCAAAGTTCACCGAAGTTGAACTCTAATGCGAAGAAATTTGTGGAATGTACAAGCACGCGCAAATCCACTGATTGCAGTATTACATTGAAATGAATAGATTTTGATCAGAAATGTGCCCGAATGTTATAGTGTTCTAACATCACTCTATGGCACCATAAAATTACATCCGTTTGTTCTTAGTTAGTTTTGACATGTTATACTGGGCACCTAATATCAAATCTGAAGTGGTCCCATTTTTTTTAACTGACCTAGATTTGCTTACGTGGGCTGACTTGTCTTCCTCATGTTGGTCAGGAGTTAACGTCTGATTCACGCTAGTCTTATGACAGTCGTCTAAGCTTCTCTCTGTTCTAACAACTCACGACTTGGCTCTGATAAGAGTTTGGATGCTTGCTTGATACAGAAAAAAGCAGCTTTGTTTATTGGCTCATGTGAACTGAAAGTCTGGAAAAAAAGGTTCCTTATGATAATGAACTGCGATTTTTAAAGATTAATTTGCTCTTAACCCTCGTATTATGTTAAGGGTCAATTTGACCCATTTGCGTTTTTGTGTTGACCAAAATACTGGTTAACCTATCTTTTTCTTCATGAAATTGTATGACATTTCCTCATTTTGTGTCATGAACTTAACCACATGCACTCCACTCTAATATTCTCCTAAAGCTGTGCACAGTGCAGCCAACATGTCTTGTAATAACATATAGATCACATTCATGTATGGCAGTAATCCATGTTCCAAATTAACAACCACATCAGAGCCAAGGAATACTATTTATGTCCTCCAAGCCAGTGTGGGAACTAATGATAGCATACGCATAATATAGTGTATATTACAGTGCGTGTGTGAGCCGAGGAAGGAAGGGAAATACCGCAAATCCACACCAAGGCAGCAATCTCCCTTATTGCATCAAAATCAGTAATTTCCTACAGTTCAGGCAACTCAAAGCGAGGCTTTTTATTCAAAATGCATCCCACTTTTAACTAGAGATAATGATTGTATACAGACTAATGAGTTAGGGACTGTATAAAAATTATTAGGGTGGGGTAGGGAGCTGACGTTATGTCACACCCCCATCACCCCTGATAATTTTTGTACAGTCCCTTGCTGAAATATCATGTATACAGATTGTAATTTAATTAAATATGTTCACCTTTTGAATTGACTGAACTGAGAAAAAAAACAACATAAACATTGTTGCCAGATTGGACTAAAGAAAAAAACCTGTTCAATCATCAAAAAAGTTGCCGAATCTTTATCTATTATACATTTATTTTAATTATACTGATAAATAATAGGAGTCATATCTTTGAATAAATAAAGGTATTTTTGATAATGTTACATCAAAGGTTTACAAGTCTTTTCTCACAGAATTATGATAGGATAATAATTGGAATAGGAACAACAGTTTCAACTTAGTTGTAATAAACTGAAATGACATTTAGATTTGTCGGTCATTGAGCGTCAAGTTGAGCTGACTGAACTCAACTTTTTGTCGGTGTTTAATTGCCCAAATGTTGCAAAACCACCAAAACTTTTTTACCTGCAAAATTAGAGAAACATTTTCCCAAAGGGGCGAATACAGGCCAATCTGGCAACAAAGACCCAAATCATATATGTGCGTTGAGACAGCATGAAAACAGTGTAAACAACACAAATATCAATCACTCTGTGTCGGTGGAACGTGCACTGAGTGTTGTCGCCACAGATCCACAAATTACCTCTTTCACCCTTCTAATAGGTAGACTGAATGAATGAAACAAACAAACAAACAGGACCATGTCAACACAAAGCCTTTAAAACATTAACATCCCCCCTCCTTCACAGTACGTGTGTGTGTGTGTGTGTGTGTGTGTGTGTGTGTGTGTGTGTGTGTGTGTGTGTGTGTGTGTGTGTGTGTGTGTGTGTGTGTGTGTGTGTGTGTGTGTGTGAGAAGGAGGAGGAGGAGCTTTCTCGTGCTTGTCCTCTTCTCTGTTGTAATGTCATCTCTTTGACACGCACACTACAAAATGAGCTCCAAAAGGTTTTCAACTGAAGAAGTTTTAGCACAGATTTTTGATGGTAATAGCGATGTAGAGGAAGAGGTTTCAGAGTCAGAGGATCTTTCAGAGACCGAGAACAATGCTATTGACGATCCGGATTGTGAATTTTCCTATGATGAAGAGGATTCAGGGGACTAGTCTGGTGTAGTATACATTAGCTGAAAACAATGGGCAGCAGTCATCCTCAACATGGACAGCTAAAGATGGTAACATAAAATGGTCAACATCACCACACTGACGCCAAGACAGACTGTCATCAAAATGACTCCAAGCCCCACTAGTTGATGATATTCAATCACCATTTCATCTCTTCATATCCCAACCAATAGAGAGGATCATACTGGACATGAACATGTCCATGTATGTGATGATTCGGTATTGCAGACTGCACTACTCAGTATGACATGATGTGCCCTGCTATGACATGAACTTCCATGACTACCTCGAAGTCACTGTTCCATTATCTCTAATGTGACTATTATTTGCCACTGTTCATCACACCCCCAACCGGCCCCGTCAGACACCACCTACCAAGAGTCTGGGTCTGCCGAGGTTTCTTCCTAAAAGGGAGTTTTTCCTCGCCACTGTTGCAACAGCCACTGATAATGCTTGCTCTTGAGGGAATTAGTGTAATTGTTGGGGTTTTGGAATTTATAGTGTGGGGTCTAGACCTACTCTATCTGTAAAGTGTCTCGAGATAACTCTTGTTATGATTTGATACTATAAATAAAATTGAATTGAATTAAATTGAATAGTATTAGCTGGAGTGTACAAGTCAAAGGGAGAAGCAACTGCCAGTCTGTGGAATGACGAGAGTGGAAGGCCAATATTTCTAGCAACAATGTCTTTGGAGTCAATTCATACAAAAGCTTGGGTGTTCCACAACACCAGAGCTGGTCGACGTGAAAGAGACAAACTAGCTGAGATCAGAGATGTATGAGATAAATGGGTTAACATTTTACCTGTCTTGTACAATCCTGGTCCCCATGTCACTGTAGATGAACACCTTGTTCCATTCAGGGGGCCCTGTCTCTGACAGTACATGCCCAACAAGCCTGTCAAGTATGGCATCAAAATATGGGCATCCTAGGATGCCAAATCTAGCTATGCATGGAATATGCAAGTGTATACCGGAAATATTTTCACTAAATAATTGGTAAAAACAGTTTTGGGGGGAAAAATGTTTGTGATGAGGAAATGAAAGTTTGTTTTGAGTGTATTTACACTGTACGGGTCATTTTGACCCGTAACATCATCAATGTAATTTTTTTTTAACATAATACAAGGGTTAAGCAATAGTAGCTGTGTGTTGGAGTTTAAATGAAAAAGTTCATGGCAGGCCAAGCACAAGCAAGCTGCATACATGAAGTGATTGTAGGTTGTGTGTATGTTGGTGTTTGTAAGGGATTATGGGATAGTTCTTAACAGGATTTGCTGCAGTCAGCCCAGTCTAGCCCGTAGGGATAAGCCTGTGTTCACACTCACTGCGTCGGTCGTCAGACGTTCCCGCAAAAATGCAGGTCTTCCCATTTATTTTGAATGAGGGTAGTGTGTTTAGGCTGTGAAAGTAGTGGACGCTGGGGGGAGCCATAAAAAAAACCCGCAGCGACCCGTGGAGAAAAGTTGAGACAGATTCAACTTTTGGAGACACACAACCCAATGTCACCCTGCGGTGGCCAGTCATGTAACCGGTGATCAGACTTGGCAGTCAGTTTTAAGGCGGTGTGAGAGTCCCATAAAGTAAACAGTAAACACCATCTATCACTGCCACAAAAATAAAAAATAAAAACTATGATGTTAAAAACACAAGCACTTAACTGCCCAGGAGTTTGTGTAACAACAAAGCACAGTCCCTCCCATCTCTTTTCTTTTTTTTGCCTTTTATGTGCAGCCGGAAATCTATAAACGATCTGATGGAAAACAATAGTTGTAAAATATAAAGTCTACTTGTGCAACATAGGGGGGGTTAAATAACATTACAGGACATCACACTAATGGGCCGTTTAAGTGCCACTCTGCCGCACAGCTTTTTATAGTCTGATCCAAGGAGTACACACACCACACAAACAGCCGTGTCTTCGCCTGGTCTCCTGGTTTTCAGATCTTAACACCGCAGCAGTTAAAGGCAACACAACCTGACAGCAGCAAGTTCAGATTGGCCTCATCTCTTAGCAAACACAGCCGGAATTATAATGGGGAGTAATTGTCAATAGTCAGCTGCTAAAATAGGTCACCAAATAAAATTCTGCCCCATTACTTTCCCCTTCCTGCTCTTTGTACCTATGTTAAGACCGCCACTGACACAGAAAAAATGGCTTATTATTTGTATAATTATATACACGGATCTGTGTTGGAGGGGGAAGTTGACAAGCCGCCATTGACACCTCTTGTAAACCTGCATATATTTCACTTTAAGTGCAAACATCTCTGCCTTAGATCAAACATCTCTGCCTTCACTGTCAGCGTTTATGTTGAGTTCCACTTTGCCACTGCAGTAATGGCGGCTGCTTTTGAGAGTGCAACACTCCAAAATCACCTGCCAGATTCGTTTTTGTTAATATTAGTACAGTAAAACACAACCATAAATTGCATTGTTCTGCTTTTTTATTTGTGGTCCTGTAGGGGGATTGTGGCAAGCATTCTGGTGTTCCTCTGTTTTGGAGTGACACAAGCCAAAGATGGACCCTTCACCAGACCACATCCAGGTAAGAATGGAACAGTCCAAACTGGATTTTTCCCAGTTTAATGTTCTTCATTCCATGTATCTCAGTCAAAGCTATGATGTCTTTTTCAGCACACATCTTGAGCAATGCAGGTTCAATTTTTAAAGAATTTGAGTATGTTGAGCTTTTGCAGAGTTGTTTTATTCTACTCTGAACAATATCCACAATATGTCAAATTAGTTTTCCTTGATTATTATTCAATTATTTTTACTGGTATCGTCAGAACAAACAAGAAACTCAAACCCAAACAATCATCCCACAACATCCACCCTTCCCTCCCCCCGGAGACTGGCGAGCGCAGACAGACAAAATACCACCATGTAAATATATAAATATACAGAGGCATAAAATGCCGTGCTTGTATCAATAATGGTGCTATGGATACAAATTTAATTAAAATAAAGGCAGTGGTAGATATCCGTATTAGAATAGGCACAGATAAGCATCAAGTGACATTGTGTAAAGTATAGACATTGTTAAAATAGTCCAGGAATGGTTGCCACTAGGGCTGGGAAAAAAATCGATTTGATTTAAAAATCTAGTTGGTAGGTCAAATCGATTCATATTTTCAAAAAATCGATTTTTTTGATTTTTTTTAATCCAAATACAGTATAAATAATTTGGATGTTTAACAATCTTTGTTGCACACTGCACAGTGACTTTTCACTTAGAGAAAGGGTTTGCCTTTGCAATTTTGTTTATGTTGATGCACTTTAATTAAATACAATAAAATATATATTTTAAAATATATTTACAGTTTGCAGTTCTTTTGTTTTTAAAATGGAAGGGAGGGGGGGGGGAAATCGAATCGTAAATCGATTTTTTTATTAAAAAATCACAGATTTTTTTAGGGAAACAAATTGCCCAGCTCTAGTTGCCACACTTTATGGAATGGATTAACCGAACCCTTCGAGGTATAAGTTTTCCTTGATAAGTAAAAAAGTTTAAATTAATA
The DNA here is from genome assembly GCF_004354835.1 of Perca flavescens. Classification (NCBI taxonomy): domain Eukaryota; kingdom Metazoa; phylum Chordata; class Actinopteri; order Perciformes; family Percidae; genus Perca; species Perca flavescens. The sequence continues at coordinate 16,559,104 of NC_041338.1, forward strand.
GATAAAATGATAGTAGGCATTGCACGGCATTATACCAAGGCCACAGTGAATTCTTGAGATGCATACAACTGCGAGGCAGTAATTATAGTATAAAAATCTGCTACACCCTGTAAAGTGATACTTCTATTTAAAAGGTGCAGTTCATAAAAGTAGTTTGCTATTTAAGTTTTTAACCAGGTCAGTCATGCAAAAGACGCATCTCATCTCTTACACAACATGTTTCCTACTAACTCCAGATGGGGTGGAGGTCAGATGGAGACACAAGAATTTGGGCTGCTGTTGCATTACTTGTGCCTTCTTGCCCTTTGCTTTTGTGGATTGAAAGACAAGGTTTTTTTTTTTTCTGTATTTATTAACTGACTGCGTTATATTGCCTGACCTGTTGAGCCAGTTCATTTGTTGCAGTTCTGTTGACAGGTATATAGCCTGGGAAAAGACCCAGAGGGACTTTTAGATTCACAACCAGGTCTGGCTGGGAGTGTCACAGCCAACTGAGCTTATACACATAGATTCACAAGAAATTACTATAGCAGTGACCATTACATTTAATCCATTTGTGGATTGTTTATCACAAGGTACTTCTAGGATAGCTTCAAGCTCTTACCACAACTTACCAAGTGTCTATTTAATAAAAAAAAAAATCTACTGATTAAGCTGAACTACAAATTAAGCCAGACTATCTTTTGCAATCCCTGTGACTGTTAGGGTTGGGTACCGTGCTCTGTACTTTTTTGTGTACCGACCAAATTACGTTGGTACTACTGAGGGCCAATTCACGTTAAATCAAACGGTGCCAAATTTCAGAGCGAGCTTCTCTGTCCTCTTTCACGCAGATGTGCAGACAGAGCAAACTACTTTGTCTCTGCAGTTTTGTTTAAGTGACAGTGAGTGCCGATAAAGCGGTTGCAAGTGTGGTTACGCTTTTCATAAAAACCCCATTGACTGTAGTACTAAGTTGTTACTGAATTTGACTGTACTCTTGGTGATGTGAAAACACACACTATAATTAATGTATTGAGTACTAACTACTAATTACATGATTCAGGGAAATTCTACAATATTAAATAGGATTGTCACCAAGGTCTTTGTGACCGAGACAGACATAATGTTACTCCACACAAAATAAACCATCATTCAGATTCTATTCAGCCTATATAACATATAATCTTTACCCCCTTAAACAACAGATACCCTCAAACTGAAGTCATATTCATTCCCAGATGTCATCCAACATGTTTTATTTTTATTTCTTAGAAGTGACACATTGATGTCCGGTGTAACTTGTTGCTACAACTATCACCATCCAATCTCTCTCTCTCTCTCTCTCTCTCTCTCTCTCTCTCTCTCTCTCTCTCTCTCTCTCTCTCTCTCTCTCTCTCTCTCTCTCTCTCTCTGTGTAGCTTACTGGAGGTTCTGGCTTTGTGTCACTGTCGTCTACGAGCTGTTCCTCATCTTCATCCTGTTCCAGGTTGGTGTGCTGCTAGTCTCGCATTGCCAGACCATTGCCAGCGCTGTGGAGTAAGGTCTGGCTACACCACAGATACATTCTAGGATAGGAGGGAAAAAAAGCTCTGAGTTGATTGCATTTCTTTAAACCAACCACAATCCTCACCGGATGCAGCCACGGCGGCTCTGCAAAATAGTCTTGGGAAGGAACTTGTTTTAGTGGAATGTTTGCATCCCCCACAAAAGAAATCACCACATACAATATAAACTGAAGTTAACAGTTCACACAATACAGTAACGTGATTTAAATCGGCTAGATACATGGTTAAACGTAATTTGCTCTTACCAGTATAACACTGTGTGTATTTTGTCCATATCAAATCCCAGCCAATCAGTCCCAAAACATCCCAGTTAGATAGTTAATGCCGTAAATGTATTCCTTGTAAACCTTTATAGTCATTCCACCGAAAGAACCAAGCAGGCCTGTCTTATTGCACGATCCAAATTTTCTTCAAAACTTGCCATTTTCAGCGTGAAGCTTGCTAGCTTGAAGTCTGTAGTTGTTTTTTCAAAGCGAACAGAGTATGTGAAAGGCAACCCATAGAGAGCAGAAGCAGAGGGCCATCCAGCACGATGTCAGTCATTTATCCTGGAAATGTACTTCCTGTTGATCCAGACTAGTGTGCTGCTAATAATATTGATGCATTGATGTGCTGAAACACTCCCATTAAAACATTCATTGCTGTAGGGAAAACCATATAACAATCCGATGCACACATAAAGTATGTCACTTACACCACATGCTTGTCCCCCAGAACGAGGCAGCAGAACTCCTGTGACAAAACAGTCAATTTTGACCTTTTGGTTTAAATCAAGGATTTTTGTCCACAAACCAAAGCAAAGTAGCTACATCCTGAAAAGGGATGTAGAAGAGTGCATACAGGCATCATAAAACCAGGACTTAACACCGGCCAAAATGTAGGATTTTGTCCAGAGGTCTGCTCCAATCTCTGCTACTTTCTCTGCTTTGATCCTCCCACATCTGGAACCATGGAAGCCTTTTTGCACGCTCCCTGTTTAATTAAAATGTCACTGAGCCAGACCCTTAAAAAATAGAAATACTTTACAGCTGGCAAACTGTATCTTGTTAAAGACAGGCGGCGAAAGTTGGGGAAGCAGGGGGGAGCTGGAAAAAAATGCAGCGTCCTGTGGCTAAAAGTTGAGATAGATTCTTTTGGAGACCCACAACCCGGCACTGTTAAAAGAAAGTTTGAAAAGAAAAACACTTAAGCCATTTACTTTCTTTACTCATGCAAGGGAATTTTAAATTAGAGCTTGGTTAAAATCCCCCATTTAAAAACTGTAATGTGCCACGAAGATGCAAATTCATAGAAGCAAATAAAAAAACTTTCAAAAGAACATGACGTGGAGAGTTCCCAGTTTCACAAGTTCAATATGAAAAAAAAGATTGAAGTTTGTTATTTAATAAATATTTCTTTTGACATTTTGTGCAAATACTGTATATGCTATGCAATGAAAACTTATTTATTATTATAAAATTATTTTAGCTTTTTTTGTGGTGGAAATTGTTATCATGGTTTGTTTTGAGCTATTGAAAATATGATTTATGTATAATTACACCAGTTTATTTATTTCCATATTCTGAATATGTCCATTTTCTAAAGTTGCATTGCACCTTACAGTCTCAATATGGCTCTGTGTCTCCATAAAAGCTCCTTTTCGGGGAGAATAAGCGCTGATATTTTTTAATACTTTTTCTCACCCTGTTATCCAGACGGTGCATGATGGACGACAGTTCATGAAGTACATTGACCCCAAGCTTGGGGTACCGCTCCCTGAGCGGGACTATGGAGGAAACTGCCTCATTTACGATCCAGGCAACACCACCGACCCCTTCCACAACATCTGGGTAAGACTATTTTATTTGATTCCACCCATGCACCTTTTTTTTTTTTTTTTTTTTTTTTTAAGTTATGAACGGTTGTATGACTCATTTAGTAGTGAATGTGTTTCATTGGGGGCAAAAGCTATGTTATTCCAGTTAGAAACATATTGTGAATATGCCGTACCATTCATTCTCATATTGGAAGCTGAAAACTCCCTGGCAAGTAACAAGCCACCTTCCAAGAAGTGAAATTTCTGAATTGGTCCTGTTATTTATATTGTGGTACGGTTTGCCCTCAATTATTATTGTTAAGGAAATGACCCAGATCTCAAATAGTGTGGCAGCCTAAAGGAGTCTGTTTCTTTCCCTCATCCATTCACACACTCATTCTCTGTTTGACACTAGTTCTCCCTCCCTGCCACACACGCACAGACTCATAGTTAGTGTGGCTGTGTGCTGACTGGCTCCAGAGACTTGTGTCTGGTGCAGGTTAAAACCGTCAGTAGAACCAGGCCATCTTCCCCCCCTGGGGAGGCAGTCTGCTGCTGCCGCCACGATGACCCAGACCCCATCTCTACTGTTGGCCTGATTTCAGTCTATGAGAGTGGGTCAAACTCACCACATCCTTCACTAAATTACAGCCAACTTATATGAATAACCTTTTTAAAATGTCAAATTATGACCACATATTCAGAAAAAATAAAATAGATTTGGAATTGTAGACTATTTTGGACTAAAAGAAGATTAAAAAAAACTAAAACTAAAATGTGCTTAATAACTAGACCGAAAGAAATTAATACAATGATATGTGGTTAAACTATGCTGTTTAAAAAGAAAACACAGTGGAAAACTGGTTTGGGATGTATTTTATTTCTGTGCTTTAAGATGCCCAGCCAAGTTTTCAGTCCTGTTCAGTGACCCAGTTCTCCCTGTGCTCATTTGTGGTTGGTACCAATATGAATAAATGTGGTACTTAATGAGAATATATACTACAGGTAATTGTAGTTAAGAGTAGGGCTGCAACTAAGTATTATATTCATTCATGATTAATCTGTTATTTTATCAATTCATCGTTTGGTCTATAAAATGTCAGAAAATAAACATGCCTGTTATATTTTGTGTTAGGACTGACTTGAATCTGAATCTTGTTAAATTTACACATTTGTTTGTCTCTTTAGGACAAGATGGATGGCTTTGTTCCAGCTCACTTCCTCGGATGGTATATCAAGGTATGTATGGAAGTAGACTTAAAGGAACACGCCGACTTATTGGGAATTTAGCTTATTCACCGTAACCCCCAGAGTTAGACAAGTCCATACATACCCTTCTCATCTCTGAACGTGCTGTAAGGCTGTCTGACGGTTCCAGCGGCAGCAGGCCATCAAAGAACATGCAGGTGACTGGTTCCAGTAATCCTACCGCTCCGAATAAGTGACAAAATAACGCCAACATGTTCCTATTTACATGTTGTGATTTGTAGAGTCACAGCGTGTACAAGAAACAACGTAACATGAGACACAGCCGTCTTCTAACTGTAAACAAACCGGGAACAATATTCTCCGGCAGAAAAATATAGTACTTGGGCGGAATGATTTGCTTTGCAGCAAGCAAGTCTGAGAATATAGTTCCTGGTTTGTTTACAGTTAGAAGACGGCTGTGTCTCATGTTACGTTGTTTTTTGTACACGCTGTGACTCTACAAATCACAACATGTAAATAGGAACATGTTGGTGTTATTTTGTCACTTTTGTCACAATTCGGAGCAGTAGGATTACTGGAACCATTCACCTGCATCTTCTGTGCTAGGCTAAGCTACCGGTGGAGCCGTCAGACAGCGTTACAGCACGCACAGAGATGAGAAGGGTACGTATGGACTTATCTAACTCTGGGGGTTACGGTGAATAAGCTAAATTCCCAATAAGTTGTGCGTGTTCCTTTTAAAGCTATAGTGCATAGTTTCTGTCGCTTCCATGAGGAATTCTAAGTAATGACAACAAAACTGAAGGCAAATGAAGCTGCCTTCAAGTGCGGTCGGTAACGTAGAGATCTATAAACGCTCTGAAGGAAAACAGTAATCTAAAGTCTACTTGCTACGTTGGGGGGTTAAATAACACTACAGGACGTCACACGCGTGGGCCGTTTCAGTGATGCTCACTGCCGCACACCGGGCGGCAAATCACTAGATTGCTTTTTTTGGTCTGAACGTAGCTTAAGAGAGTCTAAGGCTGAATCCCAATCCTCCCCTTAACCCTAACCCTTTGTCTTATCCCTAGCCCTTGTCCCTTGAACCAAGTGGCAAGGGCTAGGGGTGAAAACATACCCCTATGAAATGGGACACTACTTGGTTACGGTTATGTCACCATACAGTATTGATCACAAACTTCCAAGATGCCGTCTGCAAGTGTGTGTATGTCTATTGCATGGGTTTTGACAAGTGTAATATGCATGTATATATTTTATAGTTCTTTTATGTTCACTTTGGTGGTGCAGATGTTCTTATCTGTGTACTACTTAGGTTTGTTTGCAATACATATTTTTAAACACACTGCATGGTGTGTTGTATATCTGTTTCATTTATCACTGTTTTGAATGTCATTGATGTTCAGAAACACTTTCTTTGTTAATAAAAATCTGTCTTTATTGCCCAATAAAGTAAACACAACAGCCAAAAACATTATATAAAAATACATTATGTTACAGAACCATTATCAACTAATAAAACCATAACGTACATATCACACACACATATAAAAGGCATTCAAATGTATAAAACTCAAAAAAGACACACAAGACCACAAAAAAAAACTACAGTTATTCAGAAATTCCAGACCACAGTCTGATGCCTGTTAGCCAGTAACCATCCCCTCCAGCCTAAAAGAGAGTCTGACAATAACTGTTGTCAGACTCTCTAAATGTTAAGTTTATTTCTATGGTATCTTGCTGACCTCCTCCCACTCCACACCATTCACCTCCTCCTACTCATCATCCCCTTTTGCTCTCTTTTTCCCCCCCTCAGACTCTGATGATTCGGGATTGGTGGATGTGTATGATCATCAGTGTCATGTTTGAGTTCCTGGAATACAGCCTGGAGCACCAGTTACCTAACTTCTCAGAGTGCTGGTGGGACCATGTACGTACACATATTCCTGCTCCTCACCTTTGCTTACCTAAGAATCAACAGGTGTGCCCTCAGAATGGTGTTAAATATGAATATGCTGCAGTGAACTAACACCAGTATAGTCAGTGTTTGACTTCAGGTGTTCAGGTGTGTTCAAATGTGTTGACATTAGATGGAAATTCTTGTGAGTCACCGTGAGAACAGTCATGGCTTGCAGTTTTGAACAGAGTTATACAAAATAATTGTAAAAGTAAACAAAAAACATAGTCGCATGATATTGTGTTGACCAGTTGCAGACATCAGAGGATTGGGGTGCAGGTAGTCTCGCATGGCCAGACCTTCCTCCACAGCGCTGCTCCCGGGATGGAGAGAAAAACATCCTCTGGTTTATTGGCATTTCTTTAAACCAATCACAATTGTCTTGGGCGATGCTAAGCACCGGATGTAGCAACGGTGCTTCTGCACAATAGCCTCGGGAAGGAACATGTTTTGGTGGAATGTGTACATTTAAAGGTTGTTTTAGTTGTGCAACAGAAAACTCAGATTGGACAGACAGTCTAGCTAGCTGTCTCCATTTACACTGCAGAGATCTGAGGAGCAGACCTTCCTCCTCTGTTTTTTCACCAGCTATTCAGCAGGACAGATTGGTAAACTCCTCACCATGGGCTGAATTTTTAAGTTTTCAAAGCTCACTGTACTTCTGAGCTGTTGCTCTGCAGTACAGTGACTGGTAAAAGTAAGATGTGGAGCAGTGTCCTACATAAAGAGTTGAGCAAGCATTGTGATTTTTTGATATCCTGGTATCTGATGCCTGCTCATTCATTATGCCCATCGCTCCTTTTTCATGGAGCACAGCCGTCTTTCCAGCCGTTTCCATGTCATCTTGCTCTGCTTGATGTCTGTCTCGAGGTCCCTTCGCCAGGTGTTCCTGGGCCGTCCGATCTTTATTGTGCCTTGAGGGTTCCAGCTAAGGGCCTGCCTGCTGGTGCTTTGATTTGTTTCTGGAATGTGTGGCCAATCCAGCCCCATCCCCATCTTCTTCTCTTGATCTCATCTTCCACTGGTTGTTGGCCCTCTGCCAGAGATTGCAGCTGTTGATGAATGTTTGTACCTTGGTCAATGTGTTCCTTGTTGTCCTCAACACTTCTGATCGATAAAGTAGTATAGGCTTAATGTTGGAGCTAAAAAGTCAGATCTTTGCCCGCTCTCTGATTTCTTTGAAGCTCCAAATGTTCTTCAGCTGGATGAATGCAGCCCTTGCCTTGCCAATTCTGGCTCGGACTTCTGCATCAGTGCCACCCTGTTGGCAGTGACACTGCCTAAGTAAGTGAAGGTTTCTGGTCTTTTTTATTTTTTTATTATTATCTTTATTATTGTTATTATTATTAACCAGGGGGAAGAGGATAGGGGACCGTATACAGTCTTGTGTAACACCGGTCTTCATTTGGAAACTCTGAGTGAGCTGTCCTCCACGGATACTACTATGGATTACTCTGCAGGTCATCCCTTTGTAGGGGTTCCTGATCATGTTGACCACATTTTCTGGGTTACCATTGTGTGTTCTTGGTTGTGTCATACAGTTCTTTCATGTTTTCCTTTTACTGCTGCCTTTTGCTTCTTTAGCCAGGCTATCAGTGTAGTTTCTCTTGTCCTTCTTGGCCCATTTTTCTTTATCTTTCTGTTGATTCCTGTGTATTCTTGTTGATCATACAAAGGCCTTGGTTGCCTTTGTATGACCGTTAATCGCTGCCTTCTTCTGTCTCCTCCTCTATCTTGCATCGTGTTTCTGCTGATATCCACTCTTTCTGCTGGCGCTTCTTTAGTCCTATTACTTTCTTTTATGTTGTTGTGGTGGTCTTTTCCCATTTGTCTTGCATATCTTCTTTGCTGCTCAGTTCTTGTAGTACATGGAATCTGTTCTTCAAATTCAGCGTTTACTCCTCTCTTTTTTGTGTCTTTCAAAAGGCAGATGTTAAACTTCTGTCTCTTTGCTGTTGTTTCCATCCAGTGCTTCTTTAGTTTAGCTTCAGTGTGGCGACTAGCAGGTGGTGATCAGATGCTATGGTTGCGCCTCTCCTCACTCGTAGGTCCTGCGGTGATCTCCTTAATTTCCTGGTAATGCAGAAGTTTCCATTTGGTTCTCAGTCACACCATCTGGTGATATCCGGGACTCCTTTGGATCCTCTTGTGTGAAAAGACGCTTCCTCCAACGCTGCTTGCCCGTCATTTCTTCGTAGCCTGTGTTGTGTCTTCCTATCCTTGCATTGGAATCTCCCATAAGGAGGCTGATGTCTTTTCTTTTTAGATGTTTCAGGATGTTCTGCAGTCTGTTATAAAAGTCATCCTTATTTTCATCATCGCTGTCATTTGTTTGTGTGTAGCACTGTGCCACATATGTTTTTTTTAATGCCTGCTTGTTCAGTATTAAAGCTGCTGTTGAGATTTATGGTAGCAATTAAGTTGACATTTGTTTGTATGCTAAGAATCTTTTGAATCCTATGAACACCATGTAAACGCAATAGAGCACCATGATGGAATGTAAACAGACAATTAGTGGGGATATTATGTAAGGATACATTGTTGACTGTAAAAACATATGAGGTAGACTGCGTCAATAAAAAGTAAGGGCAGATTCTGAAGTTATTACACACTAATAACTGACATTACATACTATACATAATAGTATGTAAATATATGTAATTTGAACAGTCAGAGAAACAATTCTGGTGAAGTACATTAAAAACAAGGCCTGGCACACATACACATTGATGTTTTCATTTCATTCTGTCTGAAAAACATTTTGTCAGGTTTAAGGTATGAGGAACTGTGCTGGGATTTTTTCTCACCAATGTCACCAAACCCCATAGTCTTAAAAGAATGCTGAAGTGTGAGTTTTCCCTCCTAATTTACAACAAAACTAATAGGAGAGTCAGGGAGATCTGTACACACCCACACGTCCTAAGAAAAGGTCTAATCTAACAAATTTGTGTAGGATCCCAGTTGTGTAGGCATTACTAGACCTTTTTTTTTTTTTTTTTTTTTTTTTTTTTTTTTTTTTTTATACCCTTTTATAAAATTGTTATGTTTATCTAGTGGATCATGGATGTGTTGGTGTGTAACGGTCTGGGGATCTACTGTGGCATGAAGACCCTGGGCTGGTTGTCAATGAAGCCCTACCAGTGGCAGGGCCTGTGGAACATTCCTACATACAAGTATGACTTAACACTCGCTGCACTACACACAACAACTGCTCTTCTCCAGTAAGATTTGGTTAATTCAAAAATGTGATTAACCCACTATTAGAACTCTACTCTTAAAACTGAAACCACAAAAATTAAACAAATTTTTTTTTTTTCTTTCTCTAACTTCTGTACGTATTGTCTCTGTTGTGTGACAGATATAAGAGATAAGGGATAATGTTGACGTTTTAAAGATACAAACTAGTTTTTGACAGAACTTCTTTGTTGACCTTTGAAAAAAGTGAATTAGGGGTGTAATATTACCTCTTTAATTACAATAAGTACCAACATTGCTGTGTTAGAAATGTTTATTTCTAACCGTGTCTCTGATGTGTCCTCTCCCAGGGGGAAGATTAAGCGTATAGCATTCCAGTTCACTCCGTACAGTTGGGTGAAGTTTGAGTGGAAGCCTGCTTCAAACCTTCGTCGCTGGCTTGCGGTGTTGGGCATCATCTTTATGGTAAGGAATATTCTGTTTTTTTTATTGAAATCAAAATAGGGGACTTGTCATAATGGCAACCAAGAGATATTACAATACAATGGAAAATAGTGAAAATTAAACCTGTACTACTCTCATCATAGATGTCCTCAACATACTCATATATTATTACCAAGAGTCAGTCCACATTGCTTAAACTTCTTAACCTAAATGTTTGTCACTACCCAACATTGGAGATATACTTGCATAATTGGTGCAGTATATAAGTAATGTCCTATTCTGTTATCTTCAATTTATCAAATTTACCGTGCTCCTGAAGAGGGCTGGGCAATATATCGATAGTATATCAATATTGATATATATCATCTTAAACTTTGGATTTTGAGTTGCTTTAACACAGGAATTTCCCCAGTGTGGGTTTAATACAGTCTATCTTATATCGTAATATTGTGATATGATACAAGCGTTGTTTTCTCCTGGTTTTAAAGGCTGCATTACAGTGAATTGATGTTATGTTCTGAACTTACCAGAATGTTCTAGCTGTTCTATTATATGCCTTTACCCACTTAGTCATTATGTCCACATTACTGAGGATTATTTATCAAAAATCTTAATGTGTTAATATTTTGTGAAAGCACCAATAGTCAACCCTACAATATCGCCGCAATTTCGATATTGAGGTATTTGGTCAAGAAAATCAGGGTATTTGATTTTCTCCATATCGCCCAGCCCTACTCCTGAATTAAGACACGTGTTGTTTGATCTCCTCCCTTCCCAGTTCCTCCTGGCGGAGCTGAACACCTTCTACCTGAAGTTTGTGTTGTGGATGCCTCCTGAACACTACCTGGTGCTGCTCCGCCTGGTCTTCTTTGTCAATGTAGGAGGCGTAGCCATGAGGGAAATCTACGACTTCATGGATGACCCGTGAGTAGCAGCTACATAAAGTTGGCTGGTTGGGGGGGTACAGGGGTTGGTTGGGTTCATAAGTTGATCACATGTAAAGTGAGTAAAACCATACCGTGTCTGGAATACTGATTTGTAACAGAGACTGTTGCATTAGGAACTTGCTGGCATTTACTTTTCAAGAGTGCACCACGTAGCTGTTATTATTGTCTTTTTGTGTTACAGTATATACTAAGTTTGACTGAAGTGCTTGGTGCTGACCTTTTTAAATGTCAGAAATAGGGCTGAACGATTAATCGTTTTAAAATCGATATTTGAAAGAATGCGAATAGCTAATCGTGAAGACCGCGATAAATCGATTATTCAATAGTTAGTTGAATGTTTGGTATAACATTTGGTATAACATTTTGTATTCCTCTTTTTATTATTATTACTGTTTTTCATTAGATAAATGCTGGAATAATATTACACATGACAGATTATTTACAGTGCTATTTTCAGTGGATTTTTCATTTATTTTGTATTACTTTATTTAACATGATCATAAAAGGTGCAATATGTAGATGCTGCTATTGAACTGAGGCATATCAGAAATTTCAGTTTACAGTGCTGATATTTTTTTATATTGGAATTGTTTTTATTATTTAACTTTAGCTTTTTTGATAAATGTTCTGTGTTTGACTGTTCAATGTCCCAATGCTTATTCAAAGAAAAATTGTTTACTTACTTAAAATTGCAACTTATTGCGGGCAATTCATATCTACTGTATGTTCTCATTTCAACCAGTTTAGCTCTCTAGTCTCATGTTATAATGCTCCATGACACGTTTTATTTGTTACATAGTGAATATTGAACTTTAGCTAAGCTTTTAAGAAAATAAATAAATAGATTTTTTCCCCCAAAATCGTTCAGCCCTCTCAGAAAAAGAAAAAACAATAAGTAGCATTGCAGTGAGGGAAAGAATGGTCAAAAACATGTTCTAAGAGTGCAGATGATTCCGATAAAGTGTTCTGTAAAGGGACATTTCACTGACAATAATTGTATCTGCATGCAAGCTTGTTGTTGTTGGGGAAACCCTCAGAGCAGCTTAGGAAGTGAGTATATTTACCTCACTGGTAGTGTAAGCTTCTTATCCCATCCGCCTACGTAAAGCAAGCATTTCTACTTGTCTGACAAATATGCAAACACAATTGCACTGCCTCTAACGATTGACAACAGTTTGGTTTTCAGTGGAGAGGTGCAGGCCAAACAATTTTGGTCATTTCTTTGAGGAAAGTTCCCAGTTGTCACACCGATGGTTTTTCTTAACCGAATTCAACAAAAACAGGCCAGGGCTTGGTTTGCTGCTGCTTTCAGAAAGCATACTTTTAAATATATAGAGTATTGTGTAGAACGCTTTTTAGGCAGCTGTGTAACCTAGAGTACTACTATGATATAATTAAGCAATATTAACACACACACACACACACACACACACACACACACACACACGGTCCGTAAGCATCACTTACGTGCTAATAATAGGATGTTAAATCACACCCTTGAGTGTAATATTGCTGTTATACAACAATGTTACCAACAAAATAAAAGTTATAATCAAACTGTATTCATATTAACTCTCAAAATAAAAAAGAAAGCAACAGAGACTATTTCTAGTCCCTCCCTGTCAGCCAGCCAACTTGAGCTAACTATTGTTAGCTTGTTAGTAACAGAGACAATAGCTGGTCCCTGTTTAGTCATTTGAGCTAATGTTAGCTTTGCAGAGATTGTGGGACTTCCCAAACTGTTTAAAATATGTTCATAATATAAACACAAAACTGCTTTGCTAGCTAAATCTTGTTGTTACTAAGATATCTGCTGGGAAAACAGATTTTAGCTAGTTTTTGATTCAACTCTGCCATTTCCATGTCAACATAACAGAGTAATATTTTAATATATTATTTTATATTTTTCTAAACGTCTAGTTGACCAATCAGATTGCCTGGTCGGATTTAGTTGTTGTATAATGTGTATTTTGGGCGTTGCCCACATCACAAGCTTACCTATAAACAGTAAAACATCCTCCCAGCTATATCACCTTATAAGACCTTTTGTAATTTTCCCTACAGGAAGTTTTACAAGAAGCTTGGCCAGCAGGCGTGGCTGGTGGCAGCAATCACAGTGACCGAGTTCCTCATAGTGGTCAAGTACGACCCCAACACCATGATGCTGCCCATCCCTTTCTTCGTCATGCAGTGCTGGCTCTTAGGAATCCTCCTCATCTTTACCTGGACACTATGGCGGTTTTTCATCCGGTAAGAAGTGGGGTGGGTTACTGGGCAGGGGAGCAGGAGGTAAATGGGTTGGCAATTAAGAGAATATTGCTACTTTACAGACATAGGAAAATCTGTGCTCATTCAGTTATATTAATTATTTTGGTACAAATAATCCTTTGGTCTGCAACCATGACATTTAATAATCCCGATTTAGTTTTCAGTTGATATGTCAGTGCAGATTATAATAGCATTTGGTCTTTCATTGGGGGTCAAATTGCTATTTTATAAAGGCACCTTTTAACACAAATACAGAGAGTATAATAATCAGTTGAGCCAAACTACTGCTGTTTTACAGTCGGCTAACATTGGCTTTTGCAGTTTAATAAATAACTATTTGTTCTCAGTCACGGTTGCATTGCAATAAAGGACATCACAATAATCCATTGAATTTCATGGTTTAATGTGCGTGTGATCCCACCATCAATAGGCCCTCTGTTTGATTTTCTTTTTCCTCATGACTTGATGCAGCGATATATTTCCGGTTACTTTTGGTTTGAGTAGTGTTCCTGTTAAGCGTAGCTATGTCCCAGCATGTTAAGATTGTCGTCTATTTTCTCCCCCTCCTCCCTCCATTTCTCCCTCCTGCTCATGCTCAGCAGTAATGTCCATGGCCAGTGAGGTAGGTATAGGGGAGAGGCGCTCCCTTCTATCAGCGGTGTTGTATTTTGTTTTATTTCCCCTCTAATACATCACTGCGTGGATCCATAATTCCATTCAGAAGATCTTTGGGATCCTCTCAATAACAGAGATATTACTCACAAGGGTCCTTCTCCCGCATGGCACTTTTCAGTTTTTTTGCTGTGGTGAATTTTATGATAATTTTTTAGCATTTTCCTTCACATTATTTTGATTTTCAATTGCAGTCAGTTAATTGATACAGAAGACAGCCAGCTTGTGCTGACGCTGTAGAAGTGGTACACAGGAGACACAAGGGCTCACTGAATGAATCCCGGAGGAAGTGTTTGCACACCTCACACACACTGTGCCAGTCAGCATGCCGGCTCCTCGAACTGAACTGCCCATAACCTGATGAGAGCCAATTCGATAGTCTCCCCCACTTCTCATGGTTCACCTCCTACAGCCATACAGTACAGATACAGTACAGTGCATCAAGGACACCAGGCACTAAAGCATGCAATGCTATACTATAGTCACACAGACCTGGGTGATCGTATTTGCAAATAGTTTTAATGCTTCGTTTTAGCTTTCTTTGGTTACAAATAAGTCGGCTTTACCCCAAGAGATAAACACTTTAACCATCATTGTAAATATTATATACTGTACATACTTGTGTCATTGTTACATCTCGCTGATCTAAGTTGCTGCTGCAAACCCGACTTAAAACACACACACACACAGCAAAGAATTATCTGCAAATACTGTTTGACCCAGTTGCACAGGTTTAGGTGTGTCATGTCCCTCTCCCTCCTCTAACACGCTGCATTTGCATCAGCAGACCAAGGTGAGTATTTTGGGGATGTTTTCACTTCAGCTCCATCGACGTTGAAGAGTTTTGGTGCTTTGGTTGTTGTCGGACTGACCCTCCTCCTGATCTGGCATACATAACTGGTATTTAACCAGGGCTGCCAGCTGTAGGAGAGGTAGCCAGATTAGACATTTTAATCCATTATTCACAACCGACCTTAGAGTATTATGCGCTGACGTAAAGCCAAAAACGCACCAGACGATATATGCGATGCTGTAGAGCGGAGTGCCAACCAGCTTGGACTTTGGGCTTTTCTCCGTGGCGAGGCATATCGTGGCAGAAAGTCTCCTGTGTTCTTGTATAATTGTCGGGGCTCATGGGTTATTTCAACAAACGAACAGACTGAAACCTACTGAAAATCGCTTCCTTACCTGCAGATAATTACATTTGAAGTAAAGTGTCATCTTTTTGTCCTTGTTGTGGCGAGGTTTAAAATGTTATTTACCCCACAGAATAGACCCGGTAGGTAACACCGTAACACGTTGAGCAATCAAAGCCAGTGGAACAGAGTCTAGTTAGGGGGAAGAGTTCCCGAGGCCGATTTCTTATTAATACCGTGTCTACTTTCTTTCGATCTTCTCGCAGTGACATCACGCTCCGTTATAAAGAGACCCGTCGACGCAAACAGGAAGTCCCAACGGACCGGGAGCGCCCACTGGGCAACGTGGGCACAGCCACCCCGTCCGGGCGGAGCAAACTCAACGGCAGCTCCGAGACGGTGCGGCAGAGGAAGTCCTGAGGGGGCAACGCCAGTCTTAACCTGTCGGCAAGGGAAGGGGAAAGGACAAGGTTTGATTAGGAAAAACGAGAAGACTGAAGGAGAGTGGTGACACAAAGAAACATGTAGAGGCAAACATACAGACACATGTATGTGCTGTGTAGACTTCTTTTGTGCCTACATGAACCAAGTAGTCATTCAACAGACGCAAGGGGGGCAACTTTCATCCGGTGCATTGTCTAGTTATTGTCTTACAGTACTACATGGATTTACCTCACTCAATTTTTTTTTAGGAGCTTTTGGGGAATTATATACCGGACAAGATACATTGTTGTTATTTATACATTACTTTGGATGTTGATTGACAAGGGGGAAAAGGAAAATGCTGAATCAAAGCGAAGTAGTTCAAGGAGGGATATAGGTGACCAGGGAAGTAGCTAGACGTGTGACCAATGATCCAATGACCGCAGTTTTCCATTTTCTCAGCTGCACACTTTGTCTTAGCGTAAGCGTCAGAAACATGTCCGCTGCTGTAAATTAGCTTTGTGTTCAGTGCAGATGAGAAAAGGGAGCGTATTTGGAGCAGTAATGAGGTGTAGGTAACTGATGTTCAAAGCTTAATAATGATAATTGTTAATGTCTGTTGAATAATGGTCTGTTTTTTTTTTCTTTTCTTTTTTACAGTTTAGACTACTTTTTTCTTAGGTTTGATTGCAGGCTCCTGATAATCACTACTTATTTTACATGTGGGAGACAATATCAGCTTTTCATTTCCAGTTCAAGGTTTTCATTCCTGGAAGCAGTGGGCGTCGAGGTCCTTGTAACTGCTGCGGGATCCTCGCTCAAGCCTCTGTCCTTCAGGCTTGGTTCTTTAAAAAAAATGACAATAATCGAGATGTAACATATTCTAGTTATTTAACTGCTGATTATACATTATATGTGGGGTAGAGTTTGGGTGTTTTCTGTAGATGTTTTGTTATCGCTACTGTTATTTCACTATAACACTAGATTTTACTCAAGTTCATTTTTGTGAAATGAGGTACTGAGAAATCTGCAGCACCCTAATGAAAACACCCATGACAATCCTACTATGATACAAAGATGTGCTCCTCAGCTGTAACAGGCTCAACTAATGGCTCATTCAGTCCCATCAGAATGTGAATTTAATATGATTCCCTGAATGCCTCATGTTTTTAAATGGAACTCTGAAATTGTGTTAAAATATCATGTTCTGCATTGTCTGAATAAGCTGAAACAAAATGAAAGCCAGCCTTATCTTAAGAGGGGGAAATGATGGTTAATGTTTAGTTGTGTTTTGGTTTGGGAAGAGAAGAGAACCATCCTTTTCCGGCTCTGTGGGCTTGCCATATTGCACATGCAACAAGCCAAAGCTTAGATCCCATTCTTGCTAAAGCCATACATGCCACTCAAACAGCTGTTAAACGTCATTTAGATTTATTTTCATTTCGACTAAAGCAGAGTCCCAAAGCCATCAGTTGTGTCAGCGTACAATGTTTATATTACAAAAGGCAAATTATTATTGAAACCAAATTTACTTATGTTAAAAAAAATGGAGACCTTAACGCCCTTATTTCTGTGACGATGATTGTCTCTCAGTCTAAACATGTTGAATCATCTCAGTAGTGTTTGACGTCCTCGTCAGTTAAAAAGTAGAGTTACAAAATGTAGAGCGTATCGATTAGTCGACTGAAAATGAATCTGCAACTATTTTGACGATCGATTAATTGTTTGTGATTTATTTTCAAGCAAAAAGGCCAAACATTCTCTGGTAGGAGCTTCTCAACTGTGATAATTCTGCTTTTCTTTGTCTTATGTGGTAGTAAACTAAATATATTTAGGTTTTGGACTGTTGGGCGGACAAAACAAGGGCAACTAAATGTAAATGATTCAACTCATAATGGCAATTTTTTCCACGTTTTGCAGAATAATCTGCAGATTAATCGATAATCAAAATAGTTGAATACAACCTTAGTTAGACGTTCTCAACTTTCCATAATGCTACCAAAGATAAGCTTTACACTGAAGTCCAACTGAAAATAACACTATGTAACCCACTTGTGTCCGTCAGAATAGTCTTTGTCCTGTTCAGGTCTTGTGGCTGTCAGAGAATCAGCTGTAAGTGTCCGTGTCAGTGGTTACATCCTACATAGTTGAAGACAAAGTAGAAGACATCTGTGAATCTAGCTCCAGATTATCCTGTTGTAAACTAGGCTGGTGTTTAATGATACTATAGTCATTTTCTTGTGAATGTAATCCAGCAGAATCTACTGTTCAAATGAGAGGGTCTGTTCATCATCTATCACTTTATTTTGCCATAAACACTGAACTGAAGTTTGCCATCTCAGCAAGGCTCATTCTCATGCTTATCCAGACTCTAACAATCTTTCACCCTCTTTTTTTTGAACACAGATTATTGAGCAAATTTAAAACCCTAAAAACAATGTTTAGCTGATATGTCAACGTTTGTACTTGTTATCCCATGCTGCTCTGCTAATTCAGTTGCTTGTGAACTTGGTAGAAGTTCAGGAAAGTTAGCTTTTTTCCCCCCATTTATTATTATTTATTTTTTTTAAATGAAAGCTTTTTAGACATTGGCTGGGGGTTCACACTAGACCTTTGCCCATGCCTTGGATTGGTTGAAGTGCTTTTGTTTGAAATCTTTGAAGACCTACACCGACCCAAGTCATGAATTTGCACATCAGCTCTGAAATCACAAAATATTGAATTTAGAAACTGAACTTTTTGAGCTGTGGAACAAAATAGGAACTGGTCCCCAGAAAAAGGACTTGTGTTTTAGGGTTCAGTGTGGTTTCACTTGCAGCCACATGGGGGCAGTAGATGTTCTGTTACTGCCTCTGCCCTGTGTTCTCGTCTACTGGACAATGATCATTTGAAACTTGCTGTAAAAGTCATTTTCAACTTGGTTTGTGCATATGTAAACATGTTAAAGATCATAAAAACTGAAAGATGCTGCTGCACCACCTACTTTTATAATGTTTTCAATAAAATCGACTGAAAACCTGAGGCCTACACTGCAGTGATGCGCCTTTCGGACTTCAAAATTAAACCCTCTCATGTAATATGGCTTAAACAAACGTCAACGTTAAACGCTGATGCAGTTTTAAAGGTTTTATGATTTCAGGTTAACTAATTGTGTGTGTGTGTTTGTTCGTTCGTGTGTGTTCCGCTCTCTGTCAATATGCAGAGAGAACAGATAAGCTTACGCGCTCAGACGCTTTTGGAACCAAAATTTGTGAATTATATTATGTGGGTGGCTTCATTGTTGAGCCATATTTTTTCACTTGGCATACGTTTTTATGTTACGCTTGTCCTTTTTTTTTTGACAGTTATGAATTTGCAAATAAAGCATTAATTAAAAAAACATGCAAAGTCATCGCAGTTGCATCAAATAAACAAACGTTAACATCAGGGAGACAACATTAACAAATCTGCCCACTATAGGCTATGTATGGCTATTGTAAATTTAAAAGTTTAAACAGCGTTCAGTTAATTGCATCATGCTCACTAACTTAACCGTGACTTCATTTAGAAAACAATTAGCGATTTCATATTCTGAACATCTGAGTTTACGGTTGGACACGCCCAGGCACGAGACGGGAGGTCTCCAGGCTGCAGCCATCACTCCTGAACTCTGGTCTCAGGGAGAAAGGTGCTGCCGTGGCCGATACCGTGGACAGTAAAAGACACGCAGCAAGAAGAAACGCTAGTGGTTCACGCTGGCGCACATACTGCTATTTTGGCACGCGGTTTTGGATTTGCTTATTTTTTATTTACTTGTTTAGTGGAGGCAATCCAGAATTACTGTCGGTGAAATTATAATCATGTGTGCAATTAACAGAAGTCTAACTAAATGAACAGTCTCAGAACTTTGCCTGTTTTCTAAAAGGTTACCCAAATAAAGACTATTTACTTTTTATGAATAGGTTAGAGAGATGTATTGTTATTCTCCTAGTGTACGTATTCTCCTAGTGTCAGACACATGAAAAAACTTGTTTCATTATTTTGGCAGAATGTATGTGTTATATAGTGACTGTTGAATGTTATTACAGTCTACGACCAGTAGGGTGCTCCATCGTATTGGGTATAAGGAGTTTACATAGAGCGGGGAGTGGCAGTATACCACTAGAGTAAATGTTCCAGGTTGTAACGTTACCAACGTGTTGCCGGCAATAAAGCTAGCTCAATGGAAGTGGAAGTGTCTGCCTTTTTATGGAATATCTGAAGATATCACAGTATCCAATGCTCAATGGTGGTTTTTGCCCCTAACTGCTCCTTCCAGGCAGCGCTGTGACCGCTGCCTTCCAAGGCACCTAACCCTAACCTCCCAACGGTGCCTTCCAGGCAGCGCTGCCTGGAAGGCACCGTTGGGGGCAAAAAACACAGATAAACATATCCAATGAGGAGGCCATTAAATTCATGATTTGAGCAGTGAAGTCCCACTTCTCCTTTATTGCATAGTTTCACCCATCTTTCACCTGAATCATTTTGCATAGCCCAGTAAACTGCAATAAACCTCGGGGAGAAAATGGATCTCATGTGATGCATTTAATTCCTGGGGTTTATTATGACATAAATACTGTAGTTCACACACATCTCTGTGTAGTGCATTCATCAGTACAGTTAAAAATAAAAACTTTCTGGACTCCCTGAAACAGTTGGAGAGTATTTAAAAATGACCCCTAAAAGCATTGCAAAATGCTGTTACAACAGACACAAAGCAGTGCATTGAATATACTCAAAGCTTGGAGCGTCAAATGCATAGTGTAACACAGAGGGGTGTAAAATGAATCATCTCACAATCAAAATACAACAATACAACATTTTGAGCTCTAGACTAAATGCTGCTCATATGATTTATGCCTGAGATCTTCCTCTGAAAATGTACCACGGCCACTTTGGTTAAAATGTTATAGAAAAATCAGCCAAGCGAGCTGGCTGTTCTTTGGCGATTTTACGATAAAAAAGGCACAAATGTTCTAAAAATCAAGGTGGAATCACTTCAGATCGAACAGTAAATACAATGCAAAAATGTGCAAAATAGTCAATGTGCTCAGTCTCATCCCACAAATTGACATCTCTGACCGGGATGTTCAGATCGCTAGATCAAAGCTTAACACACACATTAATAGAAACATTTACAAAAGGATATAAAAATGTACTAAAAACCAAACCGAGCAATCAGTAATTACGTGATTAGTTTTGCAGTAACTAACAGGACACTAGTACACTAGTTAGCGGCGCGGTAACAATACAATAGCTGCCTACTCTGTTTTAAAATATATATATATATATATTTATTTCTATGATCTGACCAGTTTGAAACCTTGGCCAGTGTCCAGTATCGCTGGTGGAAACCAGTTAAGTTTGATTCTTTTAAGATATCGCAGGCAGACGCTGCAGAACCACAGCACGTTCAGACCGCCGCACCACAGCGCCAGCTGTACCACCGGGTACGTCATCCGAGGGAAGTGCATGCTCCAGTGGTTGGTAACATCACTTCCTGTCGGTAGGTGCAGCGTGTAGTCGCTCCAGTATTTGGAGATGCCGTAGGCGGCAGACACCGGCCTGCCTCTCTCAGACCACTGGATGTTGCTGTTTGAGTTACAGTTATACTCCACCCACTGAGAGGTGAAGTCCCCGAGCTGCGGGGGGTCCTGCAGCTCGGCGTCGGTCACTCGAGCGAGCGTCGCTCCCTGCACGGCCACGTACAGACCCTCCACCTTCCTTACCTCCTTCACCCACGGCAACGAGTTGTCACAGTCGAGCACCAAGATGAGGCGCGAGCAGAAGCTGCCGTTCTTCTCCCTCCACCACTCCAAGATCTGGTCCAGGCGAAGAGTGTCTCCTCCTGGTGATGAACACAGAAACCAGCCGATTACAGATCACACAGAAACCAACTATGCATGAGGACAATACTATACCATTTTCAGATTAACAAAAAAAATACCAATAGAGCATGCCATAAAAAAGTCAGTATAGTATGCCATAAAAATTAGGGATGTACCGATGCCACTTTTTTTTTTTCAGACCAAAGTACAAGTACTTACATTTGGGTACTTGCCGTTGCAGAGTACCAATGATTACTTAAAGGAACACGCAGACTTATTGGGACTTTAGCTTATTCACCGTATCCCCCAGAGTTAGATAAGTCCATACATACCCTTCTCATCTCCGTGCGTGTCGTAACTCTGTCTGACGCCCACACAGCTAGCCTAGCCTAGCACAGATGCTGGAGGTAACCAGCTCCATCTAGCCTACTGCTCCCAATAAGTGACAAAATGACACCAACATTTTCCTATTTACATGTTGTGATTTGTATAGTCACAGTGTGTACAAATAACAAGGTCACATGAGACACAGCCATATTCTAACCGTATACATACTGTGCACTGCTACTTCTGCTAGTTGGGCGAAGTGATATTACTCCAACTCTGAGCGAACTCCAGGCGTACTCTCTGCTCCTCACCACGGGGCTTCTCTCAGGTGCTGCGAGAAAATCACTCCGCCCAA